>NW_020447197.1:2097080-2123752 GCF_003343035.1 Apteryx rowi | reverse complement strand
GCCGCGCGTCCGCGAGGCTCTGGCGCCACCTGCCGGCGGCGCGCGGGGGCTGCAGCGCCCGGCAGGTGGGTTGCTTGTGAGGGGGGAATTATCACCCCCCTTTTTTCGGTATTTCTCCTCCAAATCTCCCTCGGCCTGCCGCGGGGTCGCCTCTGCGCCCTCGGGAGCGCGGGACGAGGGCGAGGGGAAGGGAAGGGAAGGGCAGGCAGGGGTCTCCCCGCCCGGGCACGGCCCTCTTCACCCTTCCCGTGCCCAGTTTGTTAGAAAAGGTTAAGCAGCCCAAGGAGAGTAGACAAGGAGGCCGCCACAACTAACAATAATTATCCTTTCCCGCAAGGGCTCGCGGGCACTAAACGCTGGAGGGCCCCTGCGGGGCTGGTGGGCAGCGGTGTTGCCCCCCGCAGGGAGCAAGCAGGAGCCGCCAGGCGCAGGGCCGCCCACGCGCCCGCCTTGCCCACCAACGCCACCTCCGCCCAGGCCACGCGTGACCCTGYGTGAGCGCCCACCTTCCTTGGGGATCCTTCGACGGGGGGAGCATGGGCGAAGCAGGACCAACACGCCACCGGCTGCTTCTCCCGGTCTCTGCGTGAGGACAGCGAACGCAGCTTTGGCCCAGCATCGCCGCCCGGCCCTACACTGATGGACCCGTCCAGCCGCGAGGGGCCTGTGGACCCTGGGGGACACCAGGGTAGTTGGTCAACAGCACCGTGCACCTGAGAGGCTCTGGCCTCGTGACACAGGTGTGGTAAAAATAAGCTGAGAGTCCTCACAGCCGCTAAGAAACGTGGAAAGCTTCGTTCGGGTTGTGCCTTCCAGCATCCTGCTCAAACCCTCCTCTACTGCCAAGTCCTTCACCTGGTTTAAAAAAAAAAAAGTCAAAGAAAGATCCTATATCATCATTGTTATGGCCTCAGCACCTGCTGTGCCTTGTCCTTAGCACAGCCTTTAGTGCTCCTGCCGTACCAGGAAGGCCAGCAGTTGCTTACCCTGCGCTCTGCACCATCTGAACGGCACGTCGGAGCGGCCCGGCGAGCAGCCCCGGTCTCCCTCTCCCTGCCTCCGGCTCCTCCCTCCTTGACACCAGGTCCTGCTCCAGTCCTCCCAGTGCCAGTCCAGAAACTGAGGCRAGAAGCTGGGAGCAAAGAAGAGATCGCCCACTCCATCCGCCAGGGGATTTGTTAAGAGAGTTTAGCAGATGAATTTAAGCTACATTTCATCAATTCACTGAGAGAACTGATTTTTTTTTTTTTTTTTTGGCAGCATTTTGCTGCCCTGTGCTTTGCATCAGCTCTTGATAACTCAGCACTGGGCAGCAGTGACTCAGCCAAGAGTCACAGAAACCGCAAACCTACGGAAACATTAACATACAAGTAAGGTTGTGAAAGAGCTGGTGGTGTCAAAGGCTGCCCCAGGTGATGCTGAGCGTCTGGCATGGGCCTGCGGGAACCCATAAGGTAGCTCAYGAGGCAACCATCCTCTCGGCACATGTCACTCACTAGACCTCAGCCTCGCCACAGAGGTTTGCATGCTGACACGGGCTCTCCRGGTACCTGTGTGCCACTCGGTGCTGTAGTAGCTCTTGGTGTTTTCTCCTCGGAGCACCTGTGCACAGTAAAATTTCCATTTCTGTTTTACCTAAGGGGAACGTGGCTCCACAGAGGTCACCAAATTTGGTGCCTAATCTGAGAATTAAACATTTACCCTTTGACAGGCGTCCTACACCTTCTCAGGGACAGGCTTTCCCRGGCCACTATTACCAATGTGCCACAACTGGGCAAGGGAGAGATTTGCTCTACTTCCATAAATCAGTATATGCCTTCTGGTTTCTGAACTGWGAGAAGTAGATAAATAATATTAAATTATCAAATTCTCTTTGACTGAGCTTCTTGCCTTTCACCRCAGCATTGACTTTTTTGAAAAGCTGTTCAGCTGTCAGTTGCCGGAGTGRTCTTGACTGGCAATTTTCCTTTTGTCCTGTTGTATGCTGCAGGTCTGAATGATGTCTTGGTGGCAGGCACTCAAGTCCCATCAATCCCAAGCACGTGCAAGGAGGCAGTGTCAAAACGGGGAGAGAAGAACACTTGAAACACAGACCTGATCTCACAAGTTCATGAAGGAATTTCACCATTGGCTTCAGTGAGCCAGGATTTCACTCCAGGAGCTACAGCCTTTCCATGTGGAATAGCCTAGAYCATTTGTATTATATTTATAAAATACACTTTGTTTGGGAGAGGGCACAGCGGCTGAACAGCTCTTGCCAATACAGAGTTGCACRTCTGAGCCTTGTTCTGAACTCATGCTGAAGGTTTCTTCGTTTTGACCCAGCTTTGACGGGGTGCCTGGGCAGCAGGCTGGYGATATCCGTGGCACAGACCATCTCCTTCAGCCCTATCGGCCACAGACAGGCAGGCTCAGGTGTGAAGACAATTTGGGACATTGAGGCATTAACAGCTTCTCTGAAAAACTGGGTTCAAGCCAAGCTCGCAAAGGAAAATGGGTGGTGTGATGCCCATTCTTAATTCCCAGTGGACTTTGGTGTGTCTCTTCCACAAAGCACAGGAATAAGAACTGGGAGAAATGACTATTACGAGCTTTTATGTTCAACTCCTGCCCCAGGGAGCTAAGCTCTTTTAGCATTTAAAGAGAATCAGCAGTGTAAACAYTGGTGACCAGTAACTACAGATACCACTGCCCCACCTGAGCCACTGAGTGTCTGCTGCTATCCAATACCTCTCCTTCCTCTCCATTTTTTTTTTTTTAAACCATTTCACATTGCTTGAGCAATCACAGCCCACTGTCTGAGACACACTGGACTGTTTCACTGGTTAAATCATATCAGTGAAATAGTGTGAAATGTTACCTGTTTAAGCCACTCACATATAATAGTGGCATCCATGTCCACAGGCTAAGCCTAAGAATATCTTAGTTCCTAAACTGGCGTTACCAAAGTCTGTTGATTATGCAAGCACTGCTGGGAGCGCAGCTGGCTTTTGAGGTGAGAAGGGAAGAAACGTATAAATGGAAACTCATATTCAAGCTCTTATCCATTCCCTGAGGCTCATCTCAGAGATCCTGCCCTGCCCATGTAAATGAACTGATTCGCAGGGTCTGGAACGAGTGCTTTTTGATTTGGAGTGAGTTTTGTGGCTCAGTTTCCTAACCATGGCATGGGAATACAGATGACTGTCTCTCTGCAAGATTAATTAAATCAGCTGCAAAGTTTTCCCTTCCACTTCTAACCCCGCTCAGGGACCAACTTTGGTTACCTCAGCAACTCACTCCCAGCCTGGGAAAGCAGAGATAAGATGCAGAAAACGCCCAGGAGCAGGCTGCTCACYGTACTGGCACTGACTGGCCTGCAGTTGAGAAGCTATCAGCCGGCTTTTGCAGATGCTTCATACAAACATTTACATTTCTCTGCAGACTCRATTTATATACATCTGTGTATTTAAGCCTTTCCATTGTAGCCAGTTGAGAGGAGAAAGGTTGATCCCAGACCACACAGCGAGATACCATTAAYGCTCCAAGCCTACAACCCTAAGGGAGGATCGCAACTATGGTGGGGCCAGGGATATTCAGCATCATCAGGGACTAAAGTAAGCATGAAGCTAACAGGATTCAACACCATGTTAAGAAGTGCTTTACACTTTTAAAAAAATGTCTTACCTAATAATTGCTTTTGGGGAAATGCTAGCCCAATCTTCTCAGTGCCTCCTGCAGATGCACTGAATAACCAGTGTTGTTCCCATTTAACAGGTGGGTGAGATGCAGACGAATGAACTCACTTGCCCAAATGTCACTCTGCATTTCGTACCAGCAAAATCAGGATCAGCAGTTACACTCAGAAACTCTCAGACCCTAAGTCTGACTTTTATTCTAGCTGCTTTGCACCAGGTAAGGTGACTTAAATGTTGAAATCTCACCGTAGCTGGGTGATAGACAGTTTTCACAGTTCAGGAAAAATTAAAGCTTTCTAGAAAGCTGAATTTCTGAATTCCAGGGGAAATACTGACATTTCAAAATTTATTTTTAATCACTATGAAAAGAAAAACAAATTAAAATCCTTCATGAGACAGAAAGACTAAACTGTTTTGTTTCCATTATGTTGAACCACTTCATTTTGATAATGTCAAAACATCCTAAAATATTATCTTATGCAAAAGAGTAAACAGATTGACCATTTTAATGAGCCAAAAGGAAATTAATTTACACAAAGTCAGAAAGATCTGTTTTGACTTTCTCTTCTAAAGTTTTGTCAGATTGCCAGAAACCTGTAAATTCAACACTAACAAAATTGCCTTTCCCAAAAGGTAGCTCTCCCAGCCTGTGGTTTAGACCAACTCTTCACATAGCAGATGAACTGGCTTCTACACCAGCAATATCCATAGCTTTATGGTACGTGGTCCAGATTCTATTCTTTGGCTAAAGAGAGACCATAGTTACGAGGTGTACAAACGCCTTGCAGCACCTCTTCTGTTGCCTTGCTTCATGTTCTGCCTGTCGCAAGGACTGAGGAGCTAAAAATAAAGAAACTGGTACCCAGGTAACAGCTCAGAAGAAAACTGTACTCATCGGAAGTGACAGCACAGAAAATTATTACTATTGTCTCATTAGAAGAACCAAGTGCATGTACTTTAGAGACTAGTCAGTTCAGTTTTGACTTCTAGAGCAGTACAAAACAACTCTGTGCTAACTGGTAAGTAGAAGTAGCTGGTTTATTGCACACTGAGCCTCGTAAATCAAGAGGAAAAACTGGTCCCATCATTCCCATCTCTTCCCAAGGCTTTTCCTCCAGAGAAAATAAAAAGCCTGTCCCCTTGCACTGCAGTTCCTGTAAAATACCAGTGCTGTATTTAAGATATGAACAGAACTTCAAATACGCTCAGGAACATGGTTAGTGCCACAAAAAAGCAAGTGCAACCAGCTACTATTGCAGTGCATGCTCAGAAAAAATAAGGAAAATTTTAATTTCCGCAAAACTGTTTGCCAGTCTATATCCAGGCAGCTAAGCTCCGTAAGCACATTGCACGAGTTTCCCACTTGCTGGTGCAGACCATTTTGACGAGGGAAAGATCCTCTCTTTGACACTTTGCTTTCAAGCTCCCCTTGCTCCGGGTTTACCCAGCCCTCGCATGCACCACCTCCCTGCTCCAAACACATTGCTGTGCTGTCAGAAGATTTCTCCATCCATCTTACAAAAAGACAGCGAAAAAGATATCCACAAAACATGTGGTTAATATACCACGCGACTATTCATGCTGGCTGGCCTGGTTACCCTAGGGTGCTCGTAGGAATGACCACAAAGGTCCAGGCAAGTTTGCTCCATTGCCCCATCTGCCCYGTGAGTAGCAGTATGGCCTTTTCCCACTTCAACACTATGTTTTACACTACAGGAAATTTCTTCCTGACCCCATCAAGTTGTGCCTGAAACATGAAAACTGATAAATTTAGAGATGGCAATTTTATATCAAACCATATTTTTYCATTTCATAAATGTCTCCTGTTTAAACTACTCGGCTGTTTGCATACTAAATAGCCTGCCTTGTTTTCACTTCTCGGCATCTTTGTATTATATTATTTTTACAGCTGACAAGTGTCTTTAGACTATGGCAATGCTGTAGTGTCAAAAGCAGATTGAATTTGCTGATTGCTGGAGTTCTTTGTGCTGCTCAGACAAAATTTCTTTCCTCTATTATACATCTGTTGTTTGTATATTCGATAAAGTTAATATCTGTGAAATCAGTCATTTCCCCCAGCTCTAAATTATACTGGAACAGACAGAAGATTGACTTCATTGTATTGACAAGAGAGAACTCTCACTGCTTATTATTTGTGGTGACTTGGAAAGATTATAAAACCACACAGAATTGCTTTATCAGGGGAGTATATTTCTATAAAAGCTGATAAGGTGATGTATGCACATTAACAGTAGGAATAGTTTTTAACGAACTTCAACTTTTTTTTAGTATTTTGGTGAAAAAGAATTGAAGAAATAGCATAAATCAATGTATCCTTCCCTTCCTCTCTTCATGTTTAACACTGATCTCATGTGCAATATTTATGTCTACATAAATAATTCAGGAACTAATTAATCCAATTCTTTTATAATTACCTCTTATAATGGCATACAGCCCAAATCCCAGCAGCTTAATTGCTACTTAATGGAGATATTTATGACATCAATGCTAGTAAAGAATATAGGCGCTCTCACTTATTCCAGTTAGGGCTGAGGCTTAAGCTGCTAGACTCTTGATTTGGATTTCAAGCACCCCTGAAGTTCTGGCRTTTGAAGACACACGTTTTTCTCACTTCAGAGCAGGAGGTTTCAACTCTCCTGTTTTAACCGTGATAGTGTGCTGGGGCACAAGAGTCTGAACTCATTTGCTACAAGACGACAGTACTGCAGTGTTGTTTCTCTGATACTTTGAGCCTGGCAGTGGGGCAGTACCGAATTTTGGCCGCGTATTGCCAGGTACACCCCCGCTTGCATAGGTTGGCTGTGCGCCCTGCAGACGTAACCAGAACACAGATCACCCCCAAGCTCAGCCCGTAAACCTAGGTCAACACACGAGAGCGGCTTGAATTTTTTGGACGTCTCAGACATGAACGGGATGGGAGGCACCAGGAATCTTGTCTTAATGAACTACTCCAAGGACCAACAAATCAGACACTTAAATGAGAGGATCACTAAAACAGGTGGGAGCAGAAACATATCCTGCGAATGGGGGAATACCTTAAAGTTGTCTTAAAAGACAGGCGAAGATTTCTCGTATAACACTCACCACAGCGAGTTACCAAGATGTGAGGCAAATCCCCAGGCTTTCTCTGTCTCCCAGCAAGGTACTTTGGCCACTGTCTCCGCAACACAGCACAGCAGGAACCTGCTCAACGTCAATAACATCTGGTGCTTGACACAGCTGCTGGCACTGGCCCCTGATTACATTTTCACAAATATGGAAGGAAAGCGTAATATGGTCAACAAAGTCGCATCCAAACACACTCSGGCAGCTCTCGTGGGAGTGACTGAAGCCATGGTCGGAGCTGGAAGTGAGCAGCCCCAGCCACCGAGCACTAAGCTGCATGCCAGAGGCACGCGAGCGACGGCGATGCTCGTGCAGGGACACGAGCCCCACACCCAGCGGCGCTGCATGGCCCCGCTGGTAACAGAGAAAGAACGGAGATCTGAGATTTCGCTAGGCTGGAACAGTTTGTGCTGTTTTGGGGGATTGTTTTTGCTTATTCTTCACGTACAAATTTAAGGTTTAGTACCAGCACAAACTTGGGAAAAATGCAGGTAGAGGCTTAGCAAGAAGTTCTAATAGGTACCTACAGGAACTGGATAACCAATCTTGTCTACAAACAGTAGATTAGAAACACTTTGAAAAGTAAATACAGTATATAGGGATCTTTCAGGGCACAGCTCTGTGAAGCTTTCACCATAGTCACGTCTTGACATTTCGCTGTCTTATTTAGTTTATGAGGTCAGGTTAATATGGGAATTAAGTTCACAAGAACTGTCATGAATAATCAAGTGTCACTGGTCTTATCCTCTTGTTCTGTGGTTTGTGTCTCAATAGGGGAAAATTGCTTTGATTTTGGAAACAAAGGAAGGGTAGCTCATTGCTGCTTTAGATTAGCAGGCYTGTGATTTTCCCATAGCCTCTTCAGAGGAAAAAGGAAACAAATGTTTAATGGTCCTATCTAATTTGATAGTCATTCTCTCAAATGAGATTTCAAGTGAGCAGGATATTTCTAGAGCACAGTTTGACACACATTGCCTGGTATAYGAGCATCTTGTGAGGTTGTCTCACACGTCACTTAAAATAAACCTCCCTGAAAACACAAGAGAGTTCCTTGGAGAGCAGTAAAATTAAACATGTGGCGTCTTTTCCTTTGTGTATATGGCAAAACTCTCACGCTAGCTGAGTGCGTGCGCCTGCGTCGCTCAACGTGGAGAGCAGGAGAAGGGGGAGAGCCTGGAACGGCTCCCAGAACAGCACCCGCGCCCTCWCCGTCAGGGTGCCCCGTGCTTGTGTCCTGTTTTACACAATATATGACGAGATCAGCATGGGAAAAACACCAGAATTTGGCTAGTCAGAGATGAGCAAGGCTTTAATGAATAAGGCTTTGTCTGCACTGGAGGGTTGCATCAATTTAGTTTACTTCAGCTTCAGAAACAATAAAGCTTAAGCAGTGCAAACTGCTATATGGGTGCRTGCATTTCAGCTTCAAAGGACTGCATTTAGTTCAACTTGAATGCATTCTCAATTGATTTAAATTAAGGCAAAATAAACAGTTCTTGAATGAAAAACGAACACCCACAGCTTGGCTGGCACAGATTTAACTGTACTCACTGAAAAATCACACCTTACACCAGTGCAATTTTCCCATTGTAAAGAAGTTCTAAAATGTTAATGGCTTTCAACTTGGAAAAGCACAATGCCCTAAAACTTTGCCCTATTCCTTATAAAGTGTGTTGTACCCCAAAGTACCTGATAATTAGTGTTGGTGTGAATATGGAAAACTCATTCTAAAGCATTTAAAAGCTTAAGAATACAGCTTCAAACTGAGAGTTGCTTAGTTTTTATGATTGCTTTTATCTTTACTAGCAGCTAAAGACATCCTCTGGAGTCTTAAACTAGTCCTAATCAAATGTTTTAGTCAGTGTATTTTCATGAGACCTGGCAAATTTATTTCATTATCCTGCTATTAACGGGTGGATATTTATGCATCAGGATGCAAGGAGTGACTCCCACAACTAACATTTCACTAAGAAAAGGTTCAGTAATCACATCAAGAGATTGGAAATTAGGATTCCTGGGGTTTATTCTGAGCTGTGGTACAGACATAATGTGCTGACCTCAAAGTGAGTCACTTGGATTCCCTCATTCAATGAATACCCAATAATGTCAATAGAAATTATTGTGAAGTTGTGTCAAGAAACGCTCAATGAAAGGGTGACCCTTTTGGCGTTTGATCCCCTCATCTGCATGCCTCTAGGGCATTTTAACACTGGCAAGGCTCTCTGAGATTCTCAGGCAAAAATGTGCCGTTAAAAGTATTTTTAGTGGTGTTTATGGGTGGTTAATGATTTAATCCCTTTTGCCCTGACCTGAGCCACAGAAATGGGAAGCTGAATTAAACTAACAGCACTGGATAGGAGGAAGAGCAGAGAAGTTTATGAGGAAATTCAAGAGAAATTCTGTTGTTACTAGAGATGTTTTTTAATAAATCTTTTTTAACTGGGGAGAGGATTTCATTTTTCTGGAAATATCCAATTTTTCAGAAAGAAAATGAAACAACCTCTGACCCCACTCCAAGACCTACAGGCTGAAAACCTCTCCTTTTCAAATAAAATCTTCCAGCTTTGCTTTTTCAATAAAAAAAGAAAGTTTGATCACCCCTGTGTATACACTGCTAGATCTTCCAATTCCAAGGCTTGGTGAACAGACGGGAGACAACCATTAGCAATCACCTGAACAAACATCGTATAACAGTGAGGAGAGATCTCAGACAGACATCATCTAAGCCATTTTACAGAAATCCCAAAGGATAACTTAGAGGGAAGATAGAGGGACTATCAGTTATCCTCTCCCTTACTAACTCGCAGAAAGCTGGACAGACTACTCTTACCAGATTTTGTGCCACTCTCAGTCTCTTTTTCATCTTCTGTTTATTAATAAAATTGTCCCCAAAGAAACAGATGTGAACAAGACCCATGGAGAGYCCCATAGCATCTTTTTAGGATCATAAGCCATTCTTGTTACTCTTATTCTARTTTTATCACCAGTGGCTACTATACCAGGTTACTAGTACAGTCTTGGGGGGTCCAATGCTGATCTCCATTGCCCTGGGGACCAAATATCCACTATTAAAATTAAAGATGTGCGTCCTTTCAAAACCTTTAATGAAAAACTAGAAGACTCCCATGCCAGGAGAGCTTTCTGGCTGGTGTTTTGACCTCTGCCCACCACATCTCAGGTGGGCAAGCTAACCACTGGCTGCTGGATGTGCCTCGAATGCAAGAAATTGTTGAGTTGAAATTTTTATCGAAACAGCTCTATCTGGCTGAAATGCTAAACAAAACATTTCATATCGGAAGATATTTTATCCAAAAGACTGTCTCGAGTTTAGTAACTCCACTAACTTCAACGAAAGAAGTCTGCTTTCTGACCTGATAATGATTTATCTGCTCTATTAAGCCCAATGACAAAGCACGCTGTGATTTCAATGGGACCAGAAATTAGACTGACTGCAAAGAGGCAACGGACGGAGGTTCCACATGAGTTACTCTATTTTAAACGCAGAGAAACTCCTGTGGCTTCTCTCACATTATTCCAGCTCTGAAGAAATGAAGTGGAGAGCGGAAGTGAGCCAATAAATAGCAGCACTACAATTGCATAGGTTGAAAATACGAAATAGTTAAACTAAAATTATTTTTTTTGATCACAGAATTCCCAAGCATATTTTGGAAATTACTTATTCATTTCTCAAAAGTAATGTGTACTTGTATGGGTTAATTATAAAYGAAAAGAAAAGCAATGAATGAAGCTACACCCAAATCCCTTTGACGTTAGCCACTTATTTTAAGAATATACTTACCTGGACACGTGTATCTTATTTCCACATCTCTTTCTCTCTCTCAAGGTATGATTCAGTTAACAGTAAATACCAATATCTTATCCCCTGTATTTAACAAATAAAATTCTATGGTAATTTTGCAATCAACAATGCCTGGTGTTAAGAATTTCATTATTAAATCTGATTGAATATGATTAAATATGGCTCATGCTTTCCAGAATGGGTTGCATGATAGATTTAAATGAACTCATTAGTGGTTAATGCAGCAAAGCGCTTTCTAAATGCTAATGTTTGGCTGCCTTTGGCTCGTTAATTAATTTGAAGATTGTGTAATTATCAGAGCTTTCGATTAGCATACGTCTACTTCTTTTTATTCCCAGCCAACAGTTGTTTATGTGTAACTATTGGAAATTCAATTATATTTATAATAAAAATAAGACATCAAACTGCCCCAAACAGACACACCGTGCATGGGAACAGGATCTTTTTCCTTTAGAGTCTTTTTTTTATTACTATTATATTCAAAAAGAACATAGACTCAGCAGCTTTGTCTCAGCGCAGAGAACGGAGAGCGAAGCACAAGGCTTTGCTAGCTAATTACAGACCTCCGGAGAGCTGCGTAAGATGTGGGATGTCTGAACAGGGCTTGGAAAGTAGCAGCAGCAGAGGCTGGCTTCTGGTATGTTTGGGGGTTTTTTTGTATTTTGCTTTTAAAGACTAGCAGCCATGAAATGAGGTAATAAGGCACAAACGGCCTATGCAGAACAGATGAGCTGGTGCGTATAGAAGGATACGGGGCCGTTTCCTAGTGGATGTTGTACGACCAAGGATATAAAAATGAGACCTGTTAAATACACTGTACTGATGCTTAAGGCAATGGATGCACCGGTGGTTCTACTTTAAATAACACAAAAGCATGGAAGTCAAAAGTGGTCCCTTAAGCAGATACTAGGCACGATGATGGGTCCATAAACGCAACAGAACCTGAGAACTGAACAAAGTGTTACAGTCAAAGCTTGTGTCTATTAGAGAAAGACTTGGGTCATGAGGTACGAGTGCCTTAAACGTCAGCTTGGACTCACGAGAGATCCCACAGGCATAACTCATGTCCGAGTTTCCATAAAAGACTCTGGAATTGTAAGGCTCTAAGACAGAAGGAGAATAGAACTTTATCTCCCGTAGGCATTTTGAATGACAATAACTAAAAAATTAAATAAACTGCCTGGGTCATTTCTCCAATACTTTTTAAAGGCACATCTGATTTCTAGAACAAGTCTCCACGGTTGTCTTCACAGCACACTCTGAATTCACATCAGGCCTCACAGCTTCTAGCCGGAAACATGTTTGTCATCAAAATATTTTGTTTCCACTAAATAGGGGATTCTGTGATGTAATTATTCCAGGGCCACAAACAGCTAGAGTAGCAGCACAAGAGTAAGAGCCAAAATAACAAATCTTGGGGTTTCATTAGCATGCATACAACCGCCTGAAAGGAGCCCTTCTCTGCCAGCAGCTGCAAGAGCAGCAATGCATTAACATTTGGAATAATTAAGCCCCATAAGTAATTACTACATTTTCTAGTGGAATAGAACAACTTCGTTTTCTCAAATAGTCAACTTGTATCTCAGAAAAATCTGACTGGCATCACTTAGATAAATCATTTGATCAGTTTGTTTTTTACATTGTATATTGATCATGGATGTTTATCCTATGCACTTTTATATGGATATTCCAAAATGAGCATCTAAGCATGATTAAATGGATATCCCTTTCTACCCTCAAAAGAAATGTAAAACACCCAAATCCTCATTCAAATGAAGAATGCAAGGAATGACTACAAAGCAAGATGTGTCACCCGTAACTTTTAAGCTACTACTTGCCTCAGTGCAAAGACAATTGGTTAATTCTTCAATTTTTGCTAAATAGCTGACTAGATAAACAAATCCTATTCCAGCCAGAGGTTTACCTTAATTAATAGCTCAGAGATTTAAAAAAAAAAAAATTGCCTTGTTTGCATTAATAATTTACAGTGAAATAGGGGTGCTGAGGTAGGTATTTCAGCGTGAAATCACACCTTCAGTGGATGCAAAGGACTACTGCCAGCTTTGCTGTTGTATGAAAACACAGACGTGTCACCGAACAGGTTACCCAGCACTCAGACAATTTGATTAATGGCTGAAAATCCTCTCGGCACCTGCTTCCCCTTCTTTAAAGCGCGCAAAGCCTATTGCTGGCGGGAAGTCCTAGGAAGTGYCGGCGGCTCTCGGCAGCAGCTGGCCATCAGGATTTGCTGCACGCGCAAAGCCGCGCTCTTCCCTCAGCCTCCAGGGTCTGCTCTGGAGGGAAGCAAACGCGCAGACCGAAGCCAGAGCTCAGCAAGGAGCACGACATGCAAGACCTGCCAGCTGGGCTGCACCGTCTCTGCTTCCCGGAGCAGCGCCCCTCGCCTGCGAAACCCTGGGGGGGCTGCAGAGAGAAAGGCCGATGTGCTAACGGCGAGCGTAAACCGAAGCCCTCGACCGGCTGCTGCCAGCCACGTGCTGTACACCCGGCAGCGAGGAACCGCACCAGCAAAGAGCGCGACTATTTCCTGGGGGGCTTCATCCCCGGGTCTACACCCCTCAAACCCTGCTGCCTATTCCACCTGCCGTTACCCAGCCCAGGCAGAGGTTGCGGCTCGCTGGCAGCAGCAGAGCACACGCGTGTCGCAGGGGGGATCCACCCTGAGCAGCACCCAGGGGCCTGGCGGCAACCTGCCCCGTGCCAGAGGTGGCACTCACGTGCACGTTTATGTGCATYGGCATCTGTCGGTTTGAGTTTCCCCTGTGGTCTATGCAAGATATGGCACATGTAGGAACACTTCATGAACCTCAAGGGTTAAAGTATCTTTATGCACCTCCTTCCGGCCCGTGTCCCTCTCCTCCTTTCCTTCCRCTGCTGGAGGACCTTCCAGCTGGTGGAGGCAGCCAGCTCTTTGCTGTGCAAGAAAGCTTTTGCCTGCATGGGTAGATAGTTGTAAGCGCGCACACTCCGCACAACTCAGTGCTGCATTTCTAACTGAGAGGAAGCTGCAGCTACGTCTGTTTTAAGGTTTCAACCACTTCTGTGGGAGTGGGTCATTAGTGTTTTCAACTATAGGATTAAGAGTTCAGATAGTCTTAGAGATAAACTGCTCTAAGGAAACTCAATCTCTTAAACCAGCTGGAAGAGAAAACCACTAACTCAGCACTTGTCCAAAGAAGGCAAGAGATACAGGAATTTAAACTGGCCCATCGGAGAGACAGGCCAATGAACAACATTACTGCTGAGGACATGCAACAAACAGAAAAACCAACAGAGCTTTAGTTGTACACTCTTAGGTGTAGGCAGGATGAGCAAGGAGGAAGGATGAAGCAAAAGGTCTCCCTAGCGGCTCCAGGCACGTACGGAGAGTGTTTTGGGCTACTATAAAATAGATGAAACAAAACTGACTGCTTGAATTAGTGTTTTGCTACTGACATGGAGATATTTGAATAACAAACTTTTTGCTAGAAGACATCAGCCTCTTATTTCTGTATTCAAAAGATGAAAGTTTGTCACTGCAGTGTAATCCCTGAGAAACTTCTTCTACTTCTTTCTCAGCACTGGGGTTTCTTTCCTCCTTCCTGGCCCTTTTGTGCCATTTTCCTCCCTTGTCCAACATGCTTTTCCTGTTTCTCTTCCATTCTCAACCTTGTTCTCGTGCTATAATTTACTTCCTTTCCCATGCATCTCCATCCTTCCTTTACGCTACCTTTCTCCGCCTGAGCTTGCCCCCTTCCCTCACCAGCTGTGTTTAGGGCTAGAGAAAGGCAAGTGCGCTTGCTCCCRAGACCCAGGGCGAGCGCGGGCGCCACGGGCCCCTTCTCTCCTGCCGGGCAGCGGCTGCTCTTTGAGAGTCTCACACCACCGACCGGCAGATGCACAGAGCCACACGCTGCCTGATCGGAGGGAAGGCAACGAGCTAAAAAGGAATTTGACGCTTCCACAAATTAGTGGTGTCAGAATAACTCACAGTCCGTGTTATCTTCCAGGTGTATGAGTTTGAGGTCTTTTCATCCAAGCAAGAAAAACATGCATTTTCCCTACTGTGCACTTAAACCATGGCTTTAGGGAAGTGYGTAGCACAGTTTAGCATGAAAACCACTGAAAAATGGCAGGAAAACAGTGAATTTTAATGGAGAATTGCAGTCRCTGTCAGAGAAACAGGTTGTGCCAAATACCATAACGAATTTTTTAATCCAAAGTCAATGAATTGGATGGGGATGAAATCTTGCTTGTATGGACGTTCCCAGGATTTTTGCTATCGACTTTCATGGAGCCAGGATTCAGCCACCCTAGAAGTATCTGCAGTAGTAAGGAGGAAAACTCCTTCCAGCCTTCTGGGGCACAACGTTTATGAAGAGAAGGGCGAATGCGGGCGAATTGCTCAAATACATCTTCCTGTTGTTGGTTAGGAGGCCGCCTTTGCTATTAATCTTATATAGGCRCCACTTAAAACCAGGCATTTAATGCCTGGATATGGACCAAGGGAGGCAGAAGAGTACCTTGCGGGAGTATCTTGCCTGTTCCCAAGCTAAACCAAGAAAGCGAGAGGAAGGTTTCCAAGCACGCGGTAGCTGGCCCCAGTCTCCAACGCCAGCTKTGCCTTTGGGAGTTTCCCGTCCGTTCTGCAAAGCTGACAGCCTGGCACTCTTCATCACGTCCTAACCTTGCTCTTCTCCTTACCCACATGTGCAAGTGTGCACACACACGCGCGTGCCTGCTCTAACACCAGGCTACTTCCAAAAGAACCAATCTATCGACCCATCAGCAGAAAGGAGYGCAGCCCCGATGTGTCATTTGCCGCATCTGCCTTTCAGTCTCCCTTTTCAGTGTTCATGGCATACTCTGGCATCTTTGCTTCTGCAGACAGCAAAGGCCTGTACGCTATCATTTACTCTGAGGACGATGAATCTGACAGGCTAATCTTAACTTTTTAACAGCTGTGTTTATTTACTAAAGTAGTAAATTGTTTCCTCTAAAGCACAGAGGGATTGGTTTGAAGAAACTAACATCTCCGCAATTTAGTGAGATTTGGTTCTTGCACATGCTTTCTCTTGAAACTAYACATTTTTCTATCACTGAAGTATCTGAATTATAGGCAATCTTGGGATCCAATCTTTGTTTTAATGACTCCTCCGGCTGCTGTTTTGTATAGAGAGAAGGAAGGCTGGAAGTACAGCAAATTGACTTACAGGAAATGGGAAATAATAAAACCACTTATGTCCTGAATCTTACTGACTACGTTTGCTCCCATTCCAAGAAGCTTTTCTGTTTCCTATTCATAGTTTAGTTCGGAATACACAAATCACTGCATTTTTCTTTTAAAAATCACTCTATACGTTTACTAGCTAAACACTGGGAAATTGAGTACAAGCCGCAACCCTCTGGGTCAGAAGGGGCGACAGAAAACCTTAGAGTTACRCACCTGCAGCTTGAGACCTGGCCCTATTAGTCCGGACCAAGTCACCTGGGTTTCTGGAAGCGGTGCTGAAGATGAGGCGAGCGTTGCGGGGAAGCCTGGCAGCAGGACCTGCCTTGTGCCGCTCGCTGCGGGCGCCGGGCTTACAGCGCTCTGCCGGCTGCTCCTGCTCCCGCCGCAAGGACCGCGGCTACGCGGGAATCCTGCGCTAACTACAACTACTGCAGTAGCGCCAGAGAAAGGAAAAGGGAAAAAAAATCTTTCAGTTGACCAGGAACTACTTAGGGGCTTTGCTACGACATATGGCACGAACCAAAGATCCGGAGATTTTACTAAAGGAGGGGGGGAAGCCAGTTCAGAGTACAGAGTCCAGGCCAGCTCTTAGACATGAAACACTTAACAGCCTACCATGCTCTTGCTGCAGCACTCCTAACCAGACTAACAAGTTTTGGAAAACAGTGGAGAGGCACAAATTTAATGGGAAAATAACACGACCTTCTTGCTCAGCGGCAGCGATTAAAAAAAAAAAAAAAAAGCTAATGAAAGACCCTCTTCTAGTTTCCACTTCTCCTTGGGGACACAGGAGCAACTGAGAATACAGTACACACCTCCACCCCTGCTGAGACTCTTAGGATCCTTAAAATCACTCTCGCAAATAGGGCTGAGTTTTCTTCTGGCTTATTGCCCATGGCAGCAGCAGACTCAGTCACACCTCACTTTCTAAAAGGAAGGGATTCAAGTTGCTCTCCAAATACAGGCAAGAACGGAGCAGATACTAACCTGGAGCTGGAGCTCATCTGTATACTGAAAGTACAATTTATACCTCTCCACCAATGTTTTCAGTCATTTCCCACATACCTCATGTAGAACGACACGAGAGCACCCTCAGGTGCCTGTTTACCTAAGAATAACTCCAGAAAACTCGGCATGTTTCARCTCCTCTTGAAAACAGCGGTGTTTTGCCTGCGTATTTAAGCCAAGGTTTATGCTTGAGCATGCCCGTGTGTGCCTCTGCCCAGCTCTGGCAGYGAGGGCACTCGCTCGGTTTGCTGCAGTCCCGGTGCTCTCCGACTCAGCGAGAGCATCTCACTGCTTTGCCGTTGGAGAGCGTAAGGTCTTCAGGGCAGGCACTGGCTTTCTCTGCGGGTGCAGTTAGACGGAGCTGGTCTAACAGCTCGCCCTGCTGAAGGGTGATCCTGCTCCCTCCACCTCTGCTGCTCCATCCTGGAAAGAAAAAACAAACAAGTAAGCAAAAAGACACAACAAAACCAGCCAGCCAGTGTTCTTCTGCAGGGCCTGTGAGCCAAACCAGCTCACGGGGAGCAGAACATCCATTCGCAGCTGAAGGCCACAACAGGCACAAAGGGGGTTAATGCACACGTGGTGGCAGCTGTACCTCTCCTTTCGGCCGCTCTTAACTGGCCCTGCACCCAGGAACATGGGCAGTACGTTATCTTGGCTAGCACTGGTGGATGCCATGTAACTAGTACGTCTAGAACTGACAGTTTTGGTGGCCTTTCAAGGGCTGTTTCATAGCTGTCAGGGCTTCAACCAGCTGTGACCACTAAATGGAGCACTCGAGAGTAGTTTCAGATATTTGGTTTTCACAACTTGCAGTTTTTCCCTCAAAATCACCATTTAAATTGGAATTATTTATATATAGTCTCAATTGAGAAAAGAAATCTTGGTTAGTTCACAGATGTTTGGGGTTCTCCAGTTCTTAATATAYATAAAGTGGTATGCTTTCAAAGCTAATTTGCAGCAGATCTGGTTATTTCTGAAGCCTTGTGACATTGGTCTATTTAAATAAGCTGCTTGTGAGACAAAATAGCTGTGTGTTCAGAAATCAGGAATATGCAAGTCAACCATGAGATAGAAGCAACTTTGCCTCAAATATATTTTTATCGTATTAGAAAACATTTACTGCCTGAAAGAATGTCTAATATAAAGCAGCAAAAATTCTTTCTTGGTACTTTTACCAGTTAGCATATCACTGGAGCGCTTTATGAATTCATTATTTTGCTTTGTTTCAATGCAGATATCATTTACATCTTCAATTTCACAGGTTGCCATTCCCCATTTTCACTATTTCTGGASCATCTTTATAGCAGTATTGGTTTGGGAGGGTGGTCCCAGGTGGAAGCCCATGGAGCAGATACAACCTTCAAGGGAATTCCTCTGTCCTACTTCATGGTGTCTGAAGCAACAGAGCTAAGGCAGACCACCGAGTCCAAGGGGGATGATGCTTTTTACGTAAGATGCATCCTTGTTAAAGAAACTGAGGAACATATGTAAGAAAATAATGAACAGCATCCACAAGCCTTCTACTATTCCTGCCTACTCATAGCTGAAAAGCTAGACCAATCCATAGTCTTCAAGTGGAGTCTCAAGACTGAGTCTCTGTTAACACTGTAGAAACACTTTATTCTAGAGACTGGATATGCCTTTGGAGTAGAGAATTTTGAGTTTTACTCCTAGCTTTGCCAAGGACCTGCTGTTCAACTCTGGACAACTCCTGTCACTAGCTGAAAAACAGGAAGGGGTAACAGCGGAAACTAAGCCCTGCAGAAGAGGGGAAAAAAAGTTTTTATGTAAAACTTGCAAGAGCAACGGGGTCCCATCTTTGCTGGGGCATCAGTAGCACCCACCCATAAATTACTGAGCCATTTTTCCTATTTGTTACACCAGAATTGCAAAGCTAGGGGCCTTATTTTATTTTCAGTTTTCCCCCTCTCTGCCTCACTAGTGCCAGTGACCATATTTCTTATAAACAAGATTCTTATTTCAGTATTCATTAGATTGTTTGTCAARAAGAGCAGCTGGTGTTGACCAATTGATTAAGATGCACTGGGGATGGCTCAGCCTAAAGAAGAGAAGATACAGTAACAGATTTCAAACATGCAAAAGGCTGCTGCAACGAACAAAGAAACAGCTTATTTTCCCCACATTCAGGTTGGGCAAAAGAAGAAGTTTTTGAATTGCAACAAGGAAGATTCAAATTGGATGGCAAACTGTTTTAATATTAAGGTCATCATAATATTGGAATAAATCGCTCAGGAAAGCCTTTAATACCAGATTAGCAGATGTCTGTCAGAAACGGGCCGTATGCTGGCCTGGCTGACTGCTGAGCTCTCTGCTAGTCCTGTGATTCCAGAGTCATTTCCCCTTGCTGCCTTCATTACTTGATAACCTCATTATTTTCTAACAGAACCCAGAAAAGCAAAAGTATTCAATTTGGTCATTATTATTAAAAGTCCTCCTAAATAGAGTGGAGTGAAATGACTGAAAAGCTTATGAGCAGAACTCTAATTCCTGTATCTGTGCATGTAAAAAGTGGTCCAGCTGCGAAGGACGCAGAAAACCATGTAATGGTTGTAACGGTGATAATGTCTGATGTTAAAACCAACAGAGTACTATCAGCACAGATTTTTTTTAGCCCAATTCAGAAGCGTAACTTACCTGCAAYGAAAAGAGCATTTGATGGAAACACTGAGTTGATCTGTCCATCCAGTCAAGTGAACAGTAATAAGGCAGGAAATAAATAAATGGGTCAACAAGTATTTCACACTTGAGTGCCCTCGATAAGAAATCACACACCTAAAACCCAAACTTGGAAGCATACTGGTTGCCCCAGAAACAATGATAAACTACACCCCTAATTTAACTGACATTTCAAATGGTTCCCAGACAGGAACTTTCCCCACTTTAAAGCACGCAGTGCAAAAAGCTTTAATTTTGCTTTTCTTTCTATAAAAGTTATATTCTTGTACGATTAGCTGCATAAACTGAACTTTCTATTGTGAAATAGAAACAGAATATTTCATAGAATAAAATATTTAGAATATTCCATTCTGGATAAAATATTTAATTCAGTGCACACACAGCAAATTTACTAATTTGAGCATGAGATGGTAAACAAAGCAATTGCAACAAACTACCCACGTCCCTATTTCTTTGCCTTGGGAATTGGCTTCTGGCTGTAAATTACTTACTGCTAGAAAGCAGCTTGTTCCTATCCACTTAATCAGCATCTGACTTTGCTGTAGTATTCAAGCAAATTGAAAATAGATGAGATGTGGCAATAAAGAGAAATGTGAAACTTTCATATAGTTTTAAAAGTAAACTAAGCACAATTCTTCACTATTTTCCTGAAGCTATAATTTACTATCTTATAAAATGATTCACTTATAAGTAATTAAGGGATATGCCAGATCATGTGGGTCTAATTTAAATATTAGAAATGCATGATTCTTATATTAAATTTTTTTTCCCCAACATATATAAAGTGTAAAACCACAATGCACTTAAAATACAACAGCTAACAGACATTAATCTCCAAGTAGCGTTTGTAATTGCAAATCATGCTTCTGTGAGGAAGAAAGAGATCATAAGASCCAATATGGTTTTGGAAAACCAACAGCCATATTTAGATAACCTACATTTCGCCTGTTCCCCCRTGCCTAGCATTTCGTAAAGGGTTGGTCCTAGGCCTTCAGAGGTCCTAGTCAAAGAAAACACTTGAAGCAGGGTCCAAGCTGTCTGAATGAAGCCTACAAACTTAAYTTTTTGCTACCAAAGCTGGGACAGCATGCAAGAAGAGCAAATGTTGCATTAGATTTGTTGCATAGGCAGTTTAATATAGTGGAAATGGGGAAAATATAACTTTAAATACATGGATTCTTAATATTTGTCAGAGAAACCCTCTTTCTCTACCAACATTTCTTCTGAAAAGTGTTCGCCTAGGTCTGCTTGCACTGAAGTCATTGGCAGCTTTGCCTCAGCATCACTGTGAGCAGAGGCCCAGCAGAATTCAGGGACCTTTGATGCTGGGAAAGGGCAGAAACACTAAACCTCTGAGCTGTCATCCAGATCAGTGAAGAAGTCTTGAAAAGTTCAAGAACACATTAATCCAAAGGGCTCAAAATGCAGCTAGCTTGAAGTAACAAATCAGTGTTCTCATCATCTGCAACAAGCCAGAAAATATCCATGGAAACAAGAAAACAGTAAGTCAGAAGCATTTGACCTCTATGACACTTCTTAAGATGCTCTACAGGCCATCCACTAAAGAACGTAGYTGCCTCTGTGGCACAGTCCTTCAGCAGGAGTCTGCAGTGCTTAGTAAAGTCCTGGCCATTTTCCTCAACCCAGAYAGTATGACATAAGGAACCTGTCTGGGATATTCAGAGAGCCCCCATGATATTGTCTCCTTATGTAGTAGAAACTGGTATAACTACTGTGCAAGTGTAGTGTCTACTCACTCCACCACTGCACTGAGGTTCATGCAGCTCAGGGTGGTCACACTCGGAGCAGAGCATTTCCGCTCATGAAATTTCAAGCAGCATAAGCTTTCTCCATTAGTTAGTACTAACACAGTACCAACATTATTTAGCATGAACAATCTGCCTCAAAAACATTATGTTGCTTCAATATTGCACTCTCGAGAGTCAAACAACGACAGAGAAGTCCTGATGAGCRCTCAGATGCAAGGTGAATGGAATTCAAGACTGGTTTTAGGCTTTTAAATATAGTCCCTCCTCTATYTTCAATTCATTAGTTCATGACTTTCCAAAAGCAGTTTCAACATATGAAAATAAATTGATTTTTATAATGCACTTACATTAACTTCAACAGTAAAATGAGGATCGAAAACCATTATTTTTGAATGTTTTATAGCAAATACATGCACTATATGACAAAGCAGTAATTCCACCTTAAACTTCTAGTGACACTGGAAATAAACCATCTAGGTTCCCCTCGTGGATTACGACRTGACCCACCATTCTACAGGAATTAAAACCTCATTAGGTACGGATGRATGCATATCATTTCACGTGCAATTCCAGACGGCCTCAAGCACCTGAAATACAGTAACAGGAATAGCATTCCTTTGTGTAACCAAGTGGAATCACTCCATCGGAACGGATCTCTCTAAAGTGAAACTGCCTAACCATATAGGAGCCTCTTCCCCCCGCCCCCAGCAGTCTTTCACACATCTGGAGCGTAGCTGCGTACGTTAGTTAGACTTCATTTCTTCTCACAGGCGTACAGGGAACAAGAAGATGATGCCGGTGAGAAAGCACTTGGTGTAAAGCAAGCACATACCTGTAAATGAAGGCTGAGGATAGCTTCACTGCTCTCAGAGGATCCACTGTGGGTTCATAAGGAGCGTGCAGCTGCAGAGCGTATTACTCTTAACTGCTTCTTATCTGTTGTCTTACAATGCGTCAAAGCAAACACAAAAATAACGCCGCGGTCTAGGCTTTCCCAACCTAATCACTTGTAAATTCCCTGCACCAAGCATTTAAAGTTACCGTTATATAACATTCAGCCAAGATAATATCAAAATATATTTTATTCTGGACCTCTTTCAGATCTGATTCAAATTACAGTTGTCAAAGCAATACAATGCAAAGGGAAACTGCAACAGAAAATGTGCCTAGAAGGGATATAAGGGCCTTGGGGACAAATCATTGTGATGTAGAACCAAAATACATCATAAAGTGTAATTAACATGGTCCAGGACAGTATAGAACATCTATATCAGTCTTCTTTAGACAATAATCATGAAAACTGAACAATAAAAGTCCTTTAAACAAGTACAAAAAACTGTCATGGGCTGGTTTACACTTTTACAACAGTTGTAATTTAACTGGATAACTGAAGAAATGATGCAGACATTTTAATCCAGTGCTATAGGTAGGCTCACAGAATTAGACCCAAAGGATTTGTAACTCCAAATGAAACCATTACAACTACAATGTCAATGTCAGGAGAGAGAGAAAAAAATTACTTCTGTATTCTAGAATTACTGATCTGCACACCGCAGTCTGTTGAGGACAAGATTGCAAAGTACACTGGACTAGCAACAACATGCAGACTGTTTTCCTGAATTTACCCACAAATGTCAAAAAACRTTATGAAGTAAGAATGAATGATTATTTAAAAAAATAAAAAGAAAAAAACAAAACAAAACATGCCTTAAGTTATTGTCAAGCTTCAAACTTAAAGGCAGAGAAAGAGAATCATGTACTCAAAACTACTGATCTGAAGCACTATTAACACTAAATCTGCAATTTGTAAGAAACGGCAGATTTTCCTGTTGTTTTGTCTGCCTTCGATCAGACTGACAGTGAAGACAGTCACACTTTCACAGAACGTGGTATTTCAGAGCTTGCTCTAGAGGGAGGAGTGAAGACTGCTCCATGGCTCCCTCCCTCGGGAAAACGTCAGGGAGCTTGATGGAGATTTACTGCTGTCTCCCGAAGCCAGTATTTGCTTCGAACATGCCACAATGTTGCTTCTGCTTTCTTCAGACTTCTGGAGAGTGTGAAACCGATCCCGCCGGGGAAAGGCCCTAGGGGACTTTCGGAAGCTGGAAGATATAACGCTTGCCAAAGAAAAAGGAATACTGGGCTAAATCCGGCAGGCCCTGCTCTGGCAAAATTCCTACTCAAGTCAACGGGAGGTTTTTCCCTCAAGTGAGATGTGGCTCATGATACCTAGGTGGCATGCAGTACGGTATCGCACAGACCCAAACCCTCCAATGTTTATTCTGGCAAAGTTTTCTCGCAAAGTGAAAGAAAATGGGTTTTCTGATTAAGTAAAGATTGGAAAATTGGGTCCCAAGGCTCCTCTTTGCTAAACAGACAAAAACAGACAACCTTTTATTTACAAGCTGAAAAGCCCAGTTTGCAATTTTAATGAAATTCCTTCATTCAGCAGAATCAAATGCATCGGCTGCTAAGACTGCTCTGTCGGCAAACTGGCACAACCACCCTATTCCCTCTACTGTTCTTCCTAAACACAAAGAACATTTTAAGGGTACAACGTCCCATTAAATACCCTAGCATGAGGTAAGCAGTGTAAGGAAAAAGGAGTGCTTTTTCAACGAAAATTAATTAAAATTGGTAGAAATCTTTGGCCTTTCTCTCAAGATGCATTAAAGTGTCATGAAATCAAGAAACATGCTCCAAAATGCCATGTCATTCTGACTGGTAACTATTACCTCCCTCCACCCAACCCAGAAAAAGAGGCACTTTTAGTGTTTCATAGAAGATTTCCAATCGTCTCGTAGACACACTAAGTAACCCTGCACAATTGTAGTCCCAGAATAAACTGAGTTTATCAACATTACAAAGAGTCTAAAAAAGCTTTTATGAGGACCTAGATATTCTCTTAACTACACTAAAAAGTCCACTGGTTGGGAATCTTTACATCAATTTAAAAATGCAGAAAAAGTAAAAGTCAAAATAGGAGAAGAGGAACTCTACAAAAACCTGGACCTAATTATGCAGAAATGAGAAACGGGATTCTGAAATCGATGCATAGAAAGCAAACTCAAGAGCAGTTCATTTCTTATTCTGTCACTAACTCTGAGCCCAGTTTTTCCCCTTCCTTTTATCCTCTATTTGCCCATTAACTTGTTGAACTGGAAAAAATAGTAACTTTAACGTGTGCAAAGGCTTACGCACGTTTGCCTTTACACATAGGAAACAAGCGCAATATAATTAGTCGGTATGTAAAATTAAGCATGTGCATACATTTATACAAAATTAGGGTCTTACTGACATTTGGCATATTCAATTTAAAGGAACAATTTGGATAATCTACCTCACTCTATTGAATACGAGGTCTTTGTGCTATACAATATAATAATTAATGTCATGGTTCTCTTTTTTTTTTTCCCTTTTTTTTTTTTTTTTTTTGCTTCACATAATCACAGAACCTAGCACACCTTGCATGCATGCATTTAACAGTGTATAAAACAAGAGGCAAGAAGAGGTGTGAGCAGGAGCAGCACTGTGGCATGCTAGTAAAGGACAACAATAAAATATCTATCGGCCAGATCCTTTGCTAGTGGAAACTGGCCTAATTCCACTACAGTGGGCACTGCTGATTTTAACACTAGGTTTGGGGGTCTTAGCCTGCGTGTCCAGAGCATTCAAGTCAACAGATCTGACGTTCCTGGACTACGTGTCAAGCACCTGAAAACCCTGGACCTGTGATACCGAAGCTCTGTATTATCTATTTATGAATATGTGATACTATGCTTAAGCAACTAGAATTACAACCAAAACAGCTGATGATTGAGAAAGAGGAAAATGGCAATACCCTAAAACATGGCTGTGAGGTTTTGCAGCTATGTCACAGAATTCCACCACAATTCTTTAGATTGGCTGAAAGAATCATCCAATAACTTTTATGAAAATGAATAAACTGTTCATATTAAAATACAAAAGTACTATCAAGAATCACTTCTGACTTTCAGATTTAAATTCAGTGCAATTGACAAATGCATTGCTAAACGAAAAATGCAGCTTAAACATACTCAAAACATTTGTGTCTATTCCTGGGAGCACAGTTTAAAATTATTGCACAGAATTTTTTTATTTTTATTTTTATTTTTTTTATTAATGACAGAGGTCAGCCACAGTCATGGACCTCCAGCAATAAAAGCAATATTTCAAGTGCCAGACACTCAATATATTAGGTTTCCTACATACTGTAACTCACAGGGTAATTGCTTAAACATTTGTAATATGTTCCAAAACCTTAAAAATAGCTGGCACTGAACCATCATGGATGACTGCCTTTATGGATATGACTTTTTGTTGTCTTTAAATGCTGTGTATCATAGTATTATATTCCTCACTAATAACAGCTGGGGTATATAAAAGAATGTATCGTTGACTTCTCTTTACCACTGGCAAATTGCTACCCTACCTTAGCCAAACTCAGACTTGCTTCAAGCCGTGTTTATTCCATGGAAATAGCAGAAATCAATGCTTAAAGAGCAACTGTTAAAATGTCAAAGCTGCATTGTCTCGATTAAATCAATTTATATCTAACTTGGAGGGGGAAAAAAAAACCAGAAAAAAATGTTAGAGACTAGTAATCATAAGCCACAAAATTATTTGTGATTGAAATAGTGTTATAAAACTGATAACTTTGCAAAGCTCTATAATATAAACCATTCCTTAAGTAAAATGCCTGTGACATAAATTTGACAACCTCTCTTTTTATAAATTTACACTCTTGGAATCTTATGCAAGACATGATGCAACCTTTTCAACTACACATACGCGTAAACACAACCTCATGCTATCATTTACAAATAAAATCACTATCAGTATACTTTTAATCACATGAGCAGAAAAAGGTTTGCCATATACATCTGTCATTGTAAGAAAAATACTTGATATTGTAAACAGAGTAAAAGACACTATATAGTAGTGATTATTAAAAAAATAGCAGCTTACATCTACCCTATATTTGGAAAAAAAATGTAGTCACAAGATACAATAAACTGCAGGACTGGAGCAGCAGGGGATTAGTGCAAGTATTCATCTTTTAAATAAGCTGAATCACTGCTATTAAAATAAACTTGAAGCAAGTCCTCTGTTTAAGGTTTGTTTGTTTTTTTTTTAAATCTAAGGTAGTAAACATTTTGCCTCTTAATGGCAGTGTTATCAAATATATGCCAAAGATTTTTTTAATAAAGAAAAATTACATGAGATACTTTTAATACTGGAGTTTGGTTACAATTATACATCTAAGCTCCTACAAATAATGATGGGCAACTCTCAGAGAAGCTGTGGCATGAACCCTT
>NW_020447197.1:2087547-2097005 GCF_003343035.1 Apteryx rowi | reverse complement strand
AGCTATGGTCTCAAAGCAACAGAAGATGCATTATTTTCTTTTATTTTCTTTTTTTTTTTTACTTCCTTTTTTTTTTTTTTTGCATCCCTGTATTTTCTATTCTGTATTTTGTGCCCTTCTATTCTTAAGTTTGGCAGAATTATATCCCAAATAAGAAACTACTGCATTTCAGCCATGTCACCAGAAAAAAAAACATAGCATTATACCCATTACTGACATACTTGATAGATTAGCAGGACGTGCAACATCACACCTCTAAGATGGATTTTTTCTCCTCTCTCCATAATCCCTTTTCCACCCTCCCTCTGTTCGCAAAATTGTGCTCTGGGAGCCACAGAATGTACCAACATTATCAGGTTCAATCTACCTCTTCAAAGAATGCTTTAAAATAGCTTTCAAAGAAATGCTGGTTTTTTTCCCAAGGTGAAAAAAATATAAACAAGAAACTAATTCACTCCCTTACTTCATGCATCGTAAACTTAACCAAAACAAAACAGAAAACCCAATGTTTAAAAGCAAAGAAAAAACTACTGCTGCAGATTTCTGTAAGTCCATTTTCTCTGTACACACAAACAGCTCAACTACTGAGAAGGAAAAAAAACCCCGCAATCCATTGTCATAATGGATTTAAAGGGGGGAAGGGGTAATGAAGGCTGCCATTAGTATCTTCTGAATTTGGTATGTATATGGGTCTGCTCTTGTATATGGTATATTTCTCTCTCTCTCGCTCTCTCTTCTGTTTTTCATATCCAAAACCTTTAAATGTTATTTTGGGGCACAGCAGATTCCAGCACTTGGTGAACAGGATTCACAAGCTGTGACAAAACTCTGTCATCCTCTTCAGGGTGTAATTTTTTTTTTTTTTTTTTTATATACAGTATATGTATATACTTCTTTTACGTTTGGCTGTAGTGGACTGGCCATGGTTCAATTGGGACTATAGCAGTACATGGGTCAGGGACAGTCATTTTGGCTATGTACACATTCATAGTCGGTCCATGGCTTCCAACTAGTAGCGCTATTTCCGTAGGTCTAATACACAAACCTGCAAGAAAAAAAAATACAAAAATTGCACATTATATAATATTATATATTTATACAGTTCTGTCTTAAATATCAGAACATAACCCATAAACCAGATCATGCAAGTTTAATCTCAAATCTATTATCAACTATATACTAGTGAAAAAACCACCACATAAGTGCTTTGGTTACGAGCACCGAGCCAGGCACACTAGGGACACTGCTACCTAATGAATTACTATCAGAACATTAGAAACATCTAATGCAAGCTGTTTGCCTTTTATTGAATATTAAAAGACCAGGAACTTACTTGAATCTAGTTTATAAAAATATAGTAAAATGAAATTAAAAATACTGTGTGGGAAAATATTAGAATTGATCAGAATAATCTAGAAAAAAATATTTAACAGCATACAAATTCCAGTTTTCATCTTCTCAAAATCCTCACTAAGAAGCACTTCGACTTGTGTTACGTCTACAAACTAAGGCTACATCTATTAGTAAAATATAATCATATACAAGCTATGCTCATATTCATCAAATGGTTCAAAAGTTCCCTATTTGTTTAGTTATTAGCATCTGTAAGTATATTTAAAACGGAGAGGATGAGGAGGGCTTTCCCTAACAAACTATATAAAACATACCAAGAATGATATTCTCAAAGCAAAAACTAAATAAAAAAAAATAACAACAGATACACAGAAATCTGATGCAAATACAATCAGCCTCTTGGGTCAAATTAACATAACAGACAAAGACTGGAAAAGTAAGACTGCATGTATCCAAAAGTGTCATCTAGGGTAAGCTGACGATTTCTACTCAGGATACATATTGAGCTTCTGCTCCTTTCATGATATTATCTACATTTATATGACAAAGATGCTATGAAAAACTAACTGAAATTAGTTCTCTAGGATATAGTTTCCTTAAAGATTTTAGGGCGTCCTGTTTTTCGTTCGGAACAATAACTAAGTGATCTCAGCAGCACAGAGCACGTAAGACAGGAGCAGGACAAGGAAGCTTTGTGGATTCTTTGGCACATGAGTCAAGGCTTGAGACTCTACACTACAAAGCTCCCAGGACTGCTATTTCCTAACATTTTTCACTTTAAGCTACAGCACCTTAAGATATATGCATTATTACTTTTATCCTGTTCTAAATTTGTTTTTCCTTAGGCTCCCTCTCCTTTGTTATAAAACCATAGGCAAATGAGAAGTAAGCAAAAAACAAGTGTTGCAGTTGTTATTAAGAACTGCATATTAATATTTCAACTGCAACACTTTGCAGGACCACACCAGAACAGCTAGGAGGTGATGCTATAACACACCAATATGAGGTGATAGAGGGTGTATTCATGATTAAACATATGATTCTGTTCCCTAGTTGTTCTGAGCAATGTAAGCAGACTGGTATTTACATATATAGTTCCTGTTATTTTTAGGGACTTTTTAACTACGAGCATTCAGAAATTTGTACTTTGTTTTGTTGCTCTTTTTATTTGTTGATTGCAACGCAGAGGATATTTTGTTATCATGCATTATAAAAATATCACCTACACTGAACATTTTTACTTGAAAAGGGCAGAGGCAAGAATGAACTAGTTTCCACATTGCACTGAAATGAGCAGCCACACTGAGCAAATTTCCATAGTAAGCATCAGTGGGGACAGAAAATCCAAATTAAATGCATCTTCACCTTCTGAGGTTTCTGGATGACTGAGAAACAACCCATGCATTAAGCTGGAATAAAGACATATTCTCCTTTCAACATTACAGCACCTTTACATGCCAAAATCTAGTTGTCGGCTGGCTGTATTCATACTTCATCAAAATATGGAAATTTTGTCTCCATTAGTCAAAAGATTTCCAAATGATGTTTCTTGTTAGACCGTCAAATAAGTCAAGCTGCACTTACTGAACCATCTGAAGCACTTGCTCCAACTTTGTCTCCTGCTGCATTCCAGCAAACCTCAAAAATTCCTCCTGTTCCCCGATAACTGTGAACTAGGGCACCTGTCTGAAAAGGGAGAAAACATGTAATTAATATAACAAAATTTACACGAACAAGTGAAATTTGAAAAACAYGTAGAACTTCCCTGTTGCTTTTAAAAGCCGAAATTCTCAGAAGAAATGGTTCAGATGGACAATCTAAGCACTGTGTTAAAGGTGCTTAGGTTAAAGTTTTCCTCACAAAAGACCGTTATCCTGTCTTGATCTCTAGCATTTGAAAGGCAAAACTGGGGGTTGTTAAAACTAATTTCAATTATTAAAATGAGCCTTCAAAAAATAAATATCCTATTCCCAGTATGCTGGCAGAGATCACATTTTGCATAACAATAACGTCCTTACACTTCCATTCGCATACAGCTTTCTCTTGACAGAAATACAAAACAAGTAGTAGGTAGTGTTCTTTCTTAGAAAGTTCTGTGGAAACCTCTGTCTTTCCCCTCATATATATATATATATATATATATGTATATTTTAAGTGAAATTCAATGAAATAGCTGCGGAGTAACAAATTTGAATGTCTACTTTTGGTCAGCATTTTTCACAGCAAACTTGTTTTATCTGGAGTTTAAAGTTCAAAAGTCAAAGATAATTTTTGGATGCAACATGCTATTGGAGAAACTTTATTGAACATCTAACTTCTTTTTTGTTGTTTTTTTTCCTCCAAGAATGCTAATAATATAACCACAATTATTACTTTGCCAAAAGAAGTATGTGATAGATTACATAGGAAGTGGTGAAGTCCAGACAGAGTAAAAACAAACAAAAAAAAATCAAAGATCACAGTACCACAAGATTAACAGGTATCAGACTGAAAACAATACGCAAGCGCTTAGAGAGAAACTATAAATGTACATACACTAATACAAGAAACTTCAGAACAAAAAGAAGTGAATCAGCACATTAGCAAAGGCAAAGCTCTTTGTAGCAAAAACATGATGGTGCAACAAAAGTTGGCAGAGTATTAACAAAAAAGACTGAAACAAACTTTCTAAACAGAGACAGAAAAGTTATACCTGCGTATTCCAGATGTGTACGCATTTATCGAAGGAGCCACTGGCCAGGTACCTGCCATCAGGACTGAAAGCTACACTGTACACAGGTTCTTGATGTTTTGTCAGAGTATGAATACAAATTCCTCTGTCTACATCCCATAACCTAACAGTAGAATCAAAGGATGCACTGTCAAGGGGAAGAAAAAATAGATTAATTACATGTAAATTTTACATAATTTAGAAACATACAAGATAAAGTACCCTACAGGGTGTTGAAACATTCTGTGAACCTACATATATAAAGAGTGATGTAAAAATAATGCTCATTTTCTTAATAGGCATTTAAAAACAGAATGAAATAGTACCTTGCTAACATAAGATTGGCATTTGGATTATTTGTTCCTGGTCCTGTAGGACTCCATTTGATAGTATAAATTTCTTTGTTGTGTGCTTGTAAATCATGGACACAACTGTCTTGTTTCATACTCCAGATCTATGATAAAATGGAAGAAAACACAAAGGCATTTAGTACAATATCGTACTAAAATACATTTTACATCTTTCTTCTTTATTGCTTGCAGAGCCTGACTTGCTACCTTTTAGGCCACTCAAAACGTTTGCTATGACTGCTGGATTCTGGAGTAATTACGATAAGAATCATTCCCCAAGTACCCTCCTTTCTCTTAGCTATTAATACCTGATGGGGTTAATAAATACTAAAGGTACGGTCTATAGAAACCAATCTGCATGTGCTAACTGCAAGCCTGTTGAAAAGTGCAGGGATGATAACAGATGCTAAAATGAGAAGACCAACATGCATATGTTTTTGTCTGAGTTGACAAAATATCACAGCCCTATTTTTAAATGAACTTCTTCCTACACAGATTGAGTGAAATAAAGGGATAGTAAAGAAATTTTCTGTTTTCATACAAAGTAATAGATGCATACTCCAAAAATAATTGTGGCATTTTGCTGGTTTGTTAGGATTTGAATTGCCAGGTGTTTGTTCAGTACTTTGCACAAAGGAGGAGTTCTTTAGGACTGCAACTCCTAAATATCCTTCAACAAACAAAATAACGTTGGTCTATTAAAACTTTGTGTTTCTATTACAAAATGTATTTTAGAGGGTTTTTACACCTTCGCATAAATCTGAAACTTGATATGGTAGTTTATAATCTGAATATTTCTTTTTAATGATATCCATTTAAGCAGTGCTTTTAGCTCATCTCTTTTACTCCAAAAAAACCTAACAGGAGCATGGTTAAGCCCAACCCTATTGGACATGGAGTTTAAGATACGTTCAAAGGAATAATAGTTTTCACAACTGGAACCTCACTAAAGGAAAAATTGATTTTCAGTGTGCGGGTAGAATTAAAACTGTATTTCTCATTTAAAATGGTTTGATCAAAATCTAGCTCCTCTTCCTAAAATAAGTGTCAATGAAAACAGTCCATATCAACTGCCCTAAAGAATACCACATTGACATTACAGGAGGCACTGGGGGTGGGGAAGGGGGGGAAATCAAATCACTAGGTGTCTTCCATATGCTTCAAAACTTGACATTTTCCAAGGGCAGTAGGAATGAATAAGTGATTCATGAGCTGAGGTGGCTTTGGTGAAGTGCAGCTTTATCTACAAGTAATTGGTCTTCCAATTAATCCTGAACAAAATAAAACAATTGTTTCCAAACTGGGCTGGATTTAAAACAGAATCCAAGAGGTTAGAGGTTCTTTACAGAAAATTAATTTTTAAAGAATGTAAGACTACAACAAACATATGTTATTTCACATGTGTAGCAGTCACTTCGTGTATTTCTGTTTTACAAAACTCCAGGAACACAAAAAATCCCTCATGATTTGGTAAAAGCTCATGCTAAATTCCATCTAGAACACAAAAAGAACTGTAATACTGAAAGTACATTCACTGAAAGTAAACCTGAAGAGACTTTGGATTCTGTTTTGCCAAATATAAAGCAACACCAAGGGCTAGGTTCTCAAACCTAGCTCTGGTTCATACCTTAATTCATAAACAGTTCCCTCWTCTTCAGTGGGACTTCTCAGGAGTAAGGCAGTAATTCATTTAAGAGTACCAGAATCCAGCCTTCAGAGAGCTGAATCAATCCTCTGCATAAGATTCTTTATAAGAACAGGTCTTTGGACCTACATCATATCAGAGTAACACACAGGGGTCTGCACAGTTTGGGCAAGTGTCCTTCTGAGAAGCTCTGCAGAACTTCCCTCACTAATACAGAAGCTCTTGATACTAACTGTTGAATTGCATGAGCCCACACATGGTGGCATGCTCCCAGTTGTCATCTCTGCTCACTGAGACACAGCAATAAGAGCTTGAGCTCTAGGTTGGAAATCATTTCACCTCAGTTCAGCTGCTTCAGGATTAAATACCAGCTGAAGCTGGCTATTTTGACTCCATCCATTGCCAACGGAGAAACACTGACATTTTCAGAGGTTTATTCATCATACTTGGCTTAGACACTTAAATTAAGAAAGAATGAATTGCTCTTTAGAGGTGCTAGACACTCTCTGTTGACTAAAGATGTCTAGACATCTAACTTTAGACTAGAGGCTTAATGTTTAAATGTCTATATTTAGATAAGGTGACTTCCATTGCAACTGCCTGAATGCATGCCAGCAGAGGGTATATCTGATGACTCATTCAGCTATTCCCTCTCTCTGATGAAATGGTGAGCTAGATGCAAATATCTTTCCCAGAGGCTACCAGTGGGACAGTGCTGTCAGCATAATACCAAACCAAATCCTGAAACTCTGCCAAATATAATGCTAAACACCCACTAAACATAAAACAGTAGGAGGAACGGAAAACCATCTCTAAGATGGAAATGGCACAGGCCTGCAAGTCATGAACAACTTCATTTCTTCTGCCGCATCTAACCTGGCGATATTTTTGCATGGACCTCTAGTGCTTCTTGAAGTCATACGTACACGTTACATTACCGCCTACATACACAAGTTTGCCCCAGTTCTACAAGGCAGAATATTGCTTTGAAATTAAAAACTATAGAATGACTCCTGCTGAATTAGAAAAACAAGGGAGTACGGTCTCTCAAGAAACAATACGGTAAAGATTTTATCTAGAAAGAAGGGGAAAACAGAAGAAAACCATCAAAGGAGCTAGTTACCCAGTCTTGTATGTGTTACACATCACATAAATTCCAACTTTTCTTTTTAACCAAAAACAAACAACAAGCGTGACAGGTTAATGATTAATGACCTGATTCTGTATAACAGCTAAAAGCACCTAATAAATCATGCTCCAAGTCTCAGGGTGGCAGCCCGTTACAAGCTCTCTGGACCAGGGCTTGGCTCTGATTAACAAAGATTTGCTAGGAATGCCTAATCTTGCTATATTAAAAAAGAACAAATATTAGAGGATATAGAAAGGACAATGATATTTCTGTATTACCCAAGCTAATGGTGCACACTGGAGAATTCTACAAAGACAAGGCAGTCTACAGTAGCCATTACCAGAACTCCAGTTACCTTTAGAGTCATATCATCAGAACAGGATGCCAGAAGATTACCAGTAGGATCCCATTTGATTGCATTTACTTCATTCTAAAATTGAATAGTGAGAATAATTTGAGTCTTCACTTCCATTACAAATGACAGTTAATGAAAGATAAAGTTAGACAGCAATTATAAATATTAGTATTTAACATTTAATTTCCATTCTTAGCATCCACTCCAATAATGACTTCTTTTTGCTGCCTATTCACCACATTTTCCCATGCATGTTCTTTCACATCACACCTTGTGCATAGTAAAGTCTTAAAGCTACTATGTTTCTCCTTGTAAAGTTTGGTATGATATCCTGGCACTGATAAAAGAGGCTGCATATGGCAATGAGTTTTTATTGTTCTAACGATAAAGACTGTGGTTACCATATAATCTTAACTAACACTACCAGTGTATGCATCTATTGCCTGTTGCCAGAGACTGTCTATTATGCAAACGCACAGTCTCAAGCATACTGGAACTCCAATCCCTAATTAATAATAAAAATATCATGTAGCAAACACCATTTTCTGCTACTTACTGTGTGACCCTGGAAGGTTTTGATGGGCCTGTCTTGTCCTAATTTACAGACATGAATACACATGTCTGTACTGCAAGAGGCAAATGTGTTGTTGCTCTGCCAGTCAACATCTAATGCTGGTGCTAAAAAAAGAAAGATATTTAGAACTATGGTATGTATTCTGCAGGGGTTTGATCTGCAAATTTAGCGTGCATCAGCTTAGAATAAATGCTAACAGGAAGCAACCATTAATTTTACAGTAACTCTAAAGATAATCAAATACTTCAGAGAAGTGAGAAATGCAGCTGAAAATTTTGAATAAAGAAATGAAACAAAGTTTAATAGAAGACATTAAAACATGGAATTATCTGAAATGAAACACAAACAGAAGACAGTGCAGCAGGACAACAAGCTACAGTTAAGTCATCTAAAAATGAATCTCAAGAGTCAGCCTGAGGAACAGGTTCCACAGCTTAACACATTGCCATGCAGGAGCTGATCTCTACTAACAGTCCATGTTTGTGCTCATGGATGGCAGCCAGTAAAAGGTTAAATTTTTTTTTTTCCAGATTGTTAAGCTATGGTAACCTAATCATGGGCCACATAATCCATTTGGTCAGGACTAGGTATTTATGGCAGATAGCATGTGGAATCTTGAAGGAGGCCAAACAGTGATGTTTTCAATTGTTGTCCTGCCACTGAAAACACAGCGTGAGTGGAACAGAAAGTGGAAACGAGACACATTTCTTAAAGATTCTTCAGTGATATGTTCCTCATCCTCTCTGTTCCATTTTCCAGCTGATTCTGGCAGGCTTGCCCAGCACGCAGCTCACAAAGCAACTTGTCTGACCTCCAGTGTGGCAGCCCTCTCATCCCAGCTGGCCAGCGAATGTTCACTGGCCTTTCAGTGAGCTTGAGGTCAAACAAATTGGGGACAGCACAGTAGGAAGCGAGAAACAACGGGATGTGGAGAGAGGACTACTGTAGACAGGTTAGAGGAAGGCCAAGGTACTGTAGCGGGAGAATGACAAATGCAGTTTGTGGCTGATAAACAGAAATCCTTAATGGCCCACTCACTTGATTTGTCTGCCACTGTACTAGACGAAGTTAATAGTATTTGAATCATCTCTTATGACTTTCATATAACTGCAATAATATTGCAAGTTATGAAGTTATAAAATCAAAACTACTCCATCCTTGCTTAAATTCTTCTAAAAATTCATACAACTGTAAACACAGGAGTCAGTTTCCAAAGACTGTCCGTAAGATTTTTAAGTGGTGTGAATAAATGCATTGAAGTTCACAACTTTTCTTTTCTGCTTTTTTTTTTCTTTAATAAATAACTTTTTTTGTTCTTTGGAGATGACAATCCAGAATGATC
>NW_020447197.1:1975546-2087509 GCF_003343035.1 Apteryx rowi | reverse complement strand
TTCCCCAGTGTGGGCATCCCAAATAATTGTGGTCTGTATTAAACAGATAAATAAACAATAAATACACTTCTAGAATTGCTAATTTCCCCCCACCCCCACCATTCCTACATAACAGATTACCAAGCCCACTCTCCATTTCCCAAACCTACTCATGATTATATCTCTCTAGTGTTTGATCCAGTACTAAAGGAAATGTTGAAAGATATATTGTGTACAGTATCTACAACAGAAGAGAGCCATAATATGTTGTAACATCTCATTTTTTCATTGGTTTTTCTTTTTGTTTCTTTTTTATTTTAGGAGATAAAGTTATTTCCTTATTCCTATTTATATTCCCCTAATCCACTCCATACAACTATTTTAATTTCAAATACTTGTACAATGACATACCCTCCTTTCTCCCTAAGGAGAGCTTAATATAAACACTTAAGTTTTCATAAATAAAATCTTTCAGGTTCTTAAGTATAGGTGTAATTTTGTTCTGAGTTCTTCTCTGTCAATACTTCCGACAGCGTTCTGATGCACAAAAGATTATATGACAAAATGAATATTTTATAACAGCTATATCATATAGTAACTTTCCTGACCTACCTCACAATAATCAATGACAATTCTGACACTGAATTCAGTGGGGGCATGAACTGACTTCACAAATTATTTATGGAAAAAGAAGCATAAGGTTGAGTTAATATTTTTGCTAATGCAGAATATTTTTAAAGCATAATCTCAGCTCGTTGAATGAGTTTTACTGACTGAAGCAATAAGGCTTCTCTCTCCTCCAGGATATTTTTCTGCAAAATAATGCTGTACCTCCGCAAAGATTTTAAAACCGGCATAAGCCAGCATAGCTGCCGAAAGAAGTAACCCATCCTCTCCATGCTTCGAGACATTCACTTTCCCTTCATTTGTGCCAGCACAAGCATTTGTGAAGCTGGGCACTAAAGCAAACCAGGTTAAAAGCAACGCAGATAAACCAGCTATATAAATAAACAGAGGAGAAAGTCCAAGGCTTTTCAGTGGTATTGACAGCTAAAGTATTGTGGAACTGTGATTTTACTGAACTTGCAGTTTGTCATTCTCATTAAGAGCAAAGCCAGTGTTTACCTTTGCACCTTGGATCAGTTACAAATTGAGGAAAAACTAAACAACTATTCCTAGTCTTTGAACTCTTCTTAAATCTATTCTTCATCACTGTGTGTCCTTACTACCGTTCATAAAATTTCCCACAGTAGCAACAACTTTGAATTTAAAGACTTTGTGAGTTTTTAAATTTGTTTAGACACACGAAATAAAACACCGTTAAACAACGATCTCCACGGCATTACACTACTGCCACCTCCCCAGTCAGACCTGTCTTTTATCCTAGCTCTAACCTGTTTAATCACTCTCAGGCTTGATTGATATCCACATCAGTCAGAATCTATTTCTCCAGTAAGATTTTTTCCTGAGGCTTTCCATTAAGTGCTTTACTAAATTTTGGATGATTTGCTTTTACAAAGGTCTAATGTTGCTGTGTTCAATGCATTTGTTTTCTAACTAACTGGGAACAGATCAAGGGATGATAAAATCTAATGAATTAAAATACTCTAATAAACTACTGYAAAACAAGAAATTTAGGTAGCATGGCTAGTTATCTTTTTAAGTACATGTTTATTTCCCATGACTTTATTTTAATTTAGTTACTTACTTTCTATGGCTTTGTTATTAGATGTTTCCAATTAAATCATAACGGTGAAGTAAAGAATTTTAATTTTTACCAAAGATCATCTCACCTTGTCCACTCCTGCACTTAAAATGAAGTTTCCTTTCTTGTTCCATTTTAACGCAAATATAGGACCTTTATGTTGCCCTAAGGTGCTGGCAAGATTACCTGAAAATTTATATTGATATGAATATATTAAAAAAATTAAAGTCACAATGAGGAAAATTTACTGGAAATTAAAAGCATTTCACTTACCATCTTTAGTCCATATCCTTGCAAATCCATCATAGGACCCAGTTGCTAGAAGTGTACCTTCACTCTGCCAGCAAAAAGGTTATCGTCATTATTATCATCATTTTTACTGTACAACTCAAAGCTAAGGAGCACAAAGCAAACTGCAGGCAGAAGGCTTCTGCATAAGATTCTTGAAATTTATCCAATAGACCACAGTTTACTAAAAAGAAGTCTCTTAAGTACAACACACAAAGTTACGAYGCAACTCAAAAATAGAAATATTTCAGGAGCCGTAACAGAGGATGCATAGTCACTGTTACTTAAAATTTGACTGTGCAAAATTACAAATACAATTTTCTCAGAGGATTTTGAACACCATAACCTCTACTTACGTTCCAATCCAGCGATGTCACATCTTTGTTGCTTGGTACATCCTGCCCTCCTTCTCGTATACAGTGTCGAAGTACCAGCTGTGTGGAGCCACTTGTGCTGTTTTCACTGAGGTTCCATATCCGTGCTGTTGAATCTCCAGATCTACAAAACAGTTATGAAAATATAAACCCCCCTCTCTATTATTTTCTTTCAAAAAAGGTCCTCCCCTTCAGAACAGCAAATGTTGTAGCATCTGATGTAGACAGAAGTGGGGAAGGTTTTATTTTAATTTATTACCATAAGCACATAAAATATGTCAGCAAATGTTAATATTATATACTTAAGGAAATACATTTTCCCTGATACCTATGCTTACACATGTGAATGAGGTTGTTTTTCTTTCTGTACTTATATATTTTTTTCTAGATTTTTGAAAGCATGTCCCCCTTCACCAAAAGGCATCCAAAATATATTAGTAGCTGGATGCCACCAAGTTCATAGACAAGAAGAAATGTGCCGAAGGGAAAATAAAACAAAATTAAAAATTGAGTGGCGGAAGAGAAACTGGAAATACTACAACCAGGAGACAGTACACCCTGTTGGCAAAATACAGCCAATTGGAGGTGGTGATAAATGTACCGTTTTGGTCAACGCACGTACCCTGAGGCCAAGAGGTCACTAACGGGATTCCAGGCACAGATGAATACTTCGGATTCATGGCCACGCAGCACCACTGCTTTGTTAGGAGGGATTTCAACATCTCCATCTACTTCCATCATATCTGTGTGATTATCTGCATTATGGGAAACAACAGTAGAGAGAAGGGGATTTTAATATTTTGGGATAATACTTTTTAACTACTGCATGATCAACATTGTTTTGGAATGAGCATAATAAGTAATTCACAGTGTACATGGACGAAAATTTGACAAAAATCTTATGTTCCTTTATTTTTTAAGTTCCAATTTATTAAGTATTATAAACAGAGGGAAATTTTAAAAATGCAAGAAACCTTCCTTCTAAACCTCAGCATCTAAATGGACTTACTTTTGAAAGTTCAAAATTGAGGACAAAAGTTAATTTTTTCTATGTTAAAAAATATACAGTGACTTTAAAAGTACTCCCAATTTGTCAGACGTTATACTGCACAGAACAATATGCTATTTGTCTATCTTGCTCTTTAAAAATACATTAATGACATATTAGTTTTCAAAATCTATCTTTTCGGCAAAGGCAATCAAACAGGTGTTAAATCTACATTTCAGACACTTCATTTACAAAACAGTTTTAATTAAATATGATAACATTTGGTGATATGGTAAACTGATAGCAGAGCTTTTTAAACTGCATTGGCAATTACTGTGAAATTGTGGCAATATATAGCTTTTTGTGTGGAAGTAATGTTGAATCCATATTGTTTTGTAAAATATACTGGGGGTAATTCATCTGACAGAACAGTTTTCCTGCCAGCTACCATCAATTATTTTTGTATTATTAAAAATAAATTCACACAGAGAATAAACACAGAAGAATATAAAAAATGCTGAACAGTTCACCTGCTTCTAATTTATTCACTTTGGTTTAAAAAAAAAAATCACATCTATTGCTTAATTTAAAATTAAGGGTTTCTGTCACTGCTTGTATATGTGAGAAAACAGAAAAGGCTATTAAACATGCATATTTTTAAGACAAGAGTACCAAATAAAACATTGTTTCACTTATAGAGAATCAMTGCCAGTATAATTTGGTGTACTAGCCAGTAGGGGTTGCTGGTATATCACGTTTAACAGTAACTGAGATCTGAAGTTTTAGGTTACTCTACCCAGCTCACAGTTAACAAAGAAATACTCTTTTGAGATTTTTAAATGTAAGCATCAAAGTATAGAGCTTCTTTGTTTAAACCAAAGATTATATTTCCAAGTTTATTTATTATACGTAATAATGAAAAAAACCTAGTAAAATCCACCTGCAAAATGTAGAACTTACATATGACTTTGATATGAATATTCTCTCAGAAATCCCTTTGCTTCAGGTGCATTTGTGCTCTTCTGTAATTCTCAATGTAAAATATGTAATTCGGGCTTCCAGAATATTTGCAAAATCTCATTTTAATGTCTTACGTGAAACCTTCTTCCTATTATTTTCCTGATTTTGTTATGTTTGTTTGACCAGCGATGACAAATAAAACTCCTTTGTTTGACACAACTAAATGGTACAGTTCAATAAGCCAATGAATAAACAAAACCTGCAAGCAGTTGCATCAAGTAAATCTGAATAACAAATGATGAAAACTGATATTGATAAAGGAAGCAAATGACACAGGATTTGTCTTGGCATCCAGGATCTTCTTAGCATGATAAGGAAAACTATACACCAGAGAATTGGTATAGACCAGAGAACCGGTTACAGGATTCGCTGGGTTGGCTGAACCTGTGTCAAAAGTAGCGTTAGCTGCAGCACCATAAGCAATACTCAGTTTTAAGCAGTTAAGGATTAGCAGAGTCCTCTCCTCTTTCCCCGTAATGGGGGACAAAGCTGAGGAATTGTCTTTGATTTTTTTTTTTCCTCTTCAGCCAAGAGCTCTCAGGGCTTTGTGAAAACCTTCATACGACAGGAAGAGAGCAGAACTGGAAGTAAGACTCTGGTAAATGGTATCCTGGGAATTACTGAATTCAGGAGCTCACCTCCACCTGCCCTACAATTCCAAATATCAAACCAGGGACAGTCCAAAGGTGAGACACTATCTACTCAAGTATCACTTACAAAGCTGGTATTCTCTCCACGCTGAAGGGTTACAACACCTATGTACATTTACCTCATTGCCTGCGAGCTAATATTGAGGCCTATTAACAGCCTCCATGATAAACGACAAGGGACTGGCATCACCTAGGTAAAGTTTATTTCTGTCTCAACTTACTTGCTATAGTATGTGCTCCATTCTCTTCTCCATTTGCAGTATTTTCTCCATTTTTCGCTGATCCCTGTTGGTTAGTTGCGGCTGCAGCTGCAGCGGCTGCTGCCTGCTGTTGGGCCAGTTTATCTCTGTAGGCCTGTTGTCTTGTCTGTACCACATCAGGCATTACTGCATCTATCAGTGAGAGAGACTCTATCGGCCTACCATCAAACAAGGTACCATCCTAATTTATAGCGGAGGGAAAAAAACAGAAAAGACAACACCAAATATGAATTAACGTTATGGGCAAAAATTCAAGGAAAAACTCAAGTTTTTATTTAATACAATAAAAAGGCAACAGTTTACAAATGGTGCTGGAAGCAATACCCTGAATATCTCATCATTTTTGTGGTTAGGACTGGAATTTTAGTCTAAAGTTAAGTGGCCATCATAAATATGTTAAAAAGCCACTGCAGACCTCTGGCAGAGGATCTGGGATCAAAAGTTATATGCTTCGCATTTGCAAAATTGTTTGCGAAAGCAAAAAATTCTGTAAGCTATCTATGAATATGATTTCAAACATGAGTGGCTGTAACAAAATCTAATGGTTTGTTGGAAGAGCTGCAAACACTGCAAGTCGGGTCACTGGCTTGTGAAGTTATTCTATCTTATTAAACTAATACTTTCCATAAACACATTAGCTGGAGAGTTGACTAGTTTTCTTTCTTTTTTTAAACAGTGCTGGCATGCTTTCAAATAACAAAGAATTTTATCCTGAAATGGACAAGACCCAGTTAAAAATACCCTTATACATATGCTAGGGCTCTGTAAGGATCTATTTTGGGGATCTAAAAGGATTCCTTGTGATAAATATAGGGTCCCCTTCTTCTACTCCAATAACTTGCTTTATTTTTCTGAGGCTTCCTAAGGCAACGGATTTGTTTCACTGGGACTGCGAAAACTACGTATCGAAAGAAGATGCAAAGGAGACTGGAAAGACAGCAGAATTAGTGAAAAATCTGTTTTCTTCTGTAACATAACCGCCATGTACAAAGGCTGCTAACCTTGCAGACATAAATGCGAATGGAAATTGAGGGTATCTGCAGTATCAGCCAGTAAGATACATAACTTTCTGTACTGACGGAATAACAATTTAAAAATCAAGTTGTAATAGAACCTCCTCAAGATAAATCAGCCAGTAAAGGCAAGAGGCAAACTAGCATATAGCTTCGTCCTTCCTGCCACAAACTGAACCCCCTCCTCTGTTTGGATTTCCTTGCCTTCTCTGGCCCTCGTTCTTTCACTACAAAGACATGTCACCTACAGCAGAGCTGCACAGCTCACTCCCACCTCGCTAGTGTAAGTCTACGGAAACAGAAATTAAGAGGTTGTTTGTCTCAACTGTTATTTTATTGCACTTTTCTGGATTTACTACAACATTATATTAGGGTAAAAACTCTACAGACAACGGACCTTTAAGTAATGAGCCAGAACACCATGCCTGGTGTTGTGTGGCTGCACTGGGCAGACCCCCTACCCAGTTATGTCACTCCATTCTGGTTCCACCACTGGAGTCATGGTGAACACCAGCAGTAAGGAATCTGAAGTAAAAGTAAATAAATAGGATACAAGAAAGTTAAGAAAAAGCACTAACATTCAAACTTACTGCAAGCAAGGACATAACGCTCCTACAGGCAAAACCTCCTTACCTCATTAATACTGACTTCTGCCTCTACATACTGCAGACCTTTCTGGATGATGGAAATCAAAGCAGCTGGTGGCACCAGAGCACCGTTTATATTAGACTGGCTGATATGGCTCTCTATACCAAAGGTAAATGCTGAATGGGAAAACCCTAAAGACAAGACAAAAACATCAGAATTGATGGATAGATATACAATGCTGTTTGTGAAACTATTGTAAAATCCTCTGTTTACAAATCTGAGCAAGTTAATACAAAATTTTAGCAAGCTTATGAACTAGGAAAAACTCATCCAAACCCTTCCAAACAGAGTCTGTTAGTTTTATTTCCTCTTATAYGTTTCTAGCTTAAACGGAAAAAAAAGACAAAAACTAAGTTTACATGTAAACACAGCAATTATTAATTATAATATTATTACTAGCAAAACACTTATGTGTGAATAAATATAAAAGTATAAAATATATAATATGCAATAATACATATTATTTTRCATATATTTAGATATTATTTTATCAAAGTATATATATGGTGTATATATATTTTATTTTTATATATATCCCCAAGATGCATATGTTATTTTCCTGTTCTCACTCATTTATTACTCATGAAAATAAAATGAATTAGCTTCATGGTACATTGCTGTCATAATTGTTTATGCTTTGGCAATTAGAAGTACATCAGTATTATTTACTCCTTACAAAGCCGGAAGCATGTAATGGTGCAACACTGGTAGTTGCTTGCTATTTATTTGATTGCCCTAAAAAGGCAAATTTTACCTAGAAAAAAATAATTGTTTCAGCAAAATAAGATTACTCTCACAGAAATTTTTTTCTTAAGCTATTGCATTTTTGCCATCAGGTAACTAAGAAGCTGCCTGCAGACTTTCAAATAAGGTAATTTGGTAAGTTTGGCTTCTGTGACAAAAGCAATCTGCAACTGGAATAAGAACTTATACTAGTTTTCTGTAAATTCAGGCGGAACAATGAGTTTCTTCTTTCTTCTGACAAGCAGAAAAGACTGAAAAACTCTGCCATCCACCATTGCTTCTGGTGCTTCTTTGTCTCAATCTGCAAAGTCCATCAGCAGCGGACAGATGGTGCATCAGTCTCCACCAGCTCTAACCAAAAAGCGCGTACATTAAAGCCACAAAATCTCACCCCAAAGAACACRGCTGTATGTAAGTAATGAGTCGAGGCAAACATATACCTAGAACTGGGATGTCACCTGTTACTGATGATCGAGTTGACATATAAACAAGAGTATTACTTCTTCTAACCCTAGGAATTGCATACAACATTATTCTCCAAAACCAGAAGTCTGTTCTGCGCCAATATAATAAATAAAGACATTAGAGGTTGATCCTTTTCCGTTAACAAAAGGGTGGAACTTGTCTTCAGGTCAGTGACACTAGCAAYATGCTAGGATGAAATCTGAAAAGCAGATGGAATCTGAGAAGCTCTGTTGAACTAGTCGCTTGGGTCAGAGAATTCCCCTGAGCTACTAAAATGCTTGGCTCCCCCCCTTCTCCCCCCCCCCCTTTTACTAAAATTCTCAGATTCTTTTCTTCATACAAACCTAGTAATTTGGACAGCTACTGAGTAAGAGCTGATTTAACTAACTTGGGTAAAGGATTCTTACTCCATTGAATTTTTTCATAAGTGTGCCTAACGTGAGACATTGCAGTCAAACACATTTTCAAGAAGCCTGAAGCCTCTCATTGGCAACCACTAAACAAAACTAAGAATCAGTAGATGTTGAAACAGCAAAGTAACATATATATACATTAAGGCTGATCCCATACAGTGCCACCTGAAGACCTGTGTTTACCTCTTCTTTAAAACACAGACTTTAAGGTATTGCCAAGCTTGCATTCCCTCCTGTCAGCTGACAATCATCGTTTGTTCATACACTGGGACATGCCCTGATTTTCAGTCATATTGCCTTTTGGAAGTTTTTAAAATAGGCTAARGGAATAGTAAATTATTCTTGTATTCTACATGACAGGAAAAAAGTTGCTTTGCAAGTTTGACATTATTCAACTGTCTTTTGCTCTTAGTACTAAGTAGCAGGAGACTTCTGCTAGCCTTATRCTGAAGAATTAAATCCTCCAAGAAAGCATCCTGCAGGGAGACTTCTGAGAGTCCAAGAGTCATTCTGGTAAAAAAAAAAAAAAAAATCTGTTTATCTGTATTTAGATTCAAATTATATGAGTCACATGGTCTCAGCKGCCATTTCTTCCTCTGAAATACAGCAAAACTCAAGGAATTTTATCATGCAAGAGCAGCTCACAGGACCATGATCCTGAGTGCTTCAAGAAAGAACGGTAAATAACGGTGTTTCTGGTAGTTGTCATTTATTTCCAAGTAGCCCCAAAGGACAGAGCGCAAAGTGTCATTGACATCCAGCAGATAAAAACATTCTCCAAGCAAAAGCTTTTCTAGCAATTGAGCGAGCCCTTATTTGGTTGACTGCCATCTAAAAATTCCAAATGACTAAAACTGATTAAGTTACAGAAGATAACTTGGCAGGAATTCATTCCTTGTTGAGAACAAACACCAAGAAACAGGTCAGACAGAAGCACACACCTACTAGCAAAATAATAAAGTGAGTTTTCAGTCAATAAAGCCAGTTGCAGATGAATACCAAATAAATTATGCATTAATAACCAGAATTAAAAAACTCACCTGACTCTTGTAAGTATCTATATACCAGGAAGTTAACCTCATCACTGCTTATACTCATCTTTATTCCCAGTTAAACCATGAGGTCACAACAAAGGACACAACCCTGAAAATGAAAAAGTAGGTCAATTAAACATTTTCAGCAACTAACACGTTTCTCAACAAGTGCTATATTTATAAAGTGCATGACTTCTTGGAAGCATCGACAATCGTTTTATTTTATAATGCAAATAAGTCTACCATAATCTTTAAAGTGCCATTTGTCTCACAAGTACCTTAATTATCAAAGGGCCAGATTCTCAAGTGATGCAGATTGAACTGGGAAACTATGCCTGACATCACCACTATTAGAGGGGCCTCTTTTCACATGTTTAAAAAAAAAAAAAAAAAAATCAAGGGAGTTTCACTTAACCTACATTATTACTATGCAATCCATTTTTCAAAATTTGGATTTCTCTCTATTGGGATATCAAAGATGGAGTATTTGTTTTCACTTCTGTATCTAGGCAATTTCTTACTTTCACTTTCTAATATACTTCAATTTTCAGGCACTCRTGCTCTAGTAAAAAGGTGCAAGATGTGCTGAAACACTGTCTGTTCAAGGAAACCCCAACTATTTCCACTAAAAATTACAGAACATCATCGTCATATGCTTCGCAAAAGTAATTCAGAAAATGAGTGACAAAGTTCAATGAGAGCATTTTTATTAACATTTCTCTATGCTTTTAATCAATGCTTTAAAATATAGGTGGGTATGTATTTAATTTCCCCTTGATTTTATTAGTGGCAAATATTTAGCAAGACAAATAATGCATTACAGTATTCTAATTTTATCTGACTTTAAGCCTTATTTTTGAGAGCATTCTCATGATTTCTGAATATCTGAAAATGGAAATCCTGGTCTTTTCCATGACATCAAGTAAACAAGTAAAAACATCAGCTTCCAGAACAGAGCATGAAATGCAATCCACTTCCTATCTGTAACATCGCCTGGCACTTTTCATCAGCAGACCTTCCAGCTTTTTAGCCAGCTGCCACCATCCTTACCTTCTATGAAAATGAAGTCAAAGAAGGTAAGCGATTTTCCTAAGGCTATTAGAAAAAGTTTGACCTAGATACTGTGGAAGAAAGGACGGGAGAACAGGTTCTCTTGTATTGTTCAAAATGAAAAGTTTGTGCTGCGAACTCTCCGCTAAGTGGCTTCATGGTCAGGTCACTTGACACCTGTGCTAGAAGGGGGAAAGCCATGAATGCAGCAGTAAGCAACAAAAACCTAAAAGAGTATGAGCCGCATCAGAAGCCTGCCAAATTGCAGAAGGCTTTACATATTCTTTCCAGGCATTTTTTCCTAGCAAGATTTCCTAAGGAAACAGGACAAAGCCGCACCATGTTAGTTAGGGCTAGGAAACACATGCAAAAACGGGCAACGGACGGAGCCCGAGAGCRGCGCAGGGTGGAAACACCTACATCCCGCTTGGTCATGGTGAGGACAAGAGTTGGGGTTATCCCACACGGGAAGGGTGCTGGGCACGTCCACTGAAATCCGGCTTTCACGTGCACCACTGCATACAGAACAACTTGAGCTGGAGAGCGCTGCGGTGCGCAGGGGAGGAAGGTGGTTTTAGTTTCTTTAAGAAATTAAAAATACACATCTACTTAAATCCTTCATCTCCCCTCGCCAAAAAACAAACAAAGCTCCAGTACAAGAACTTCTAGCTAATGCAACTCAGCTGTTACAGGTACACGGATATCGCCCTTATCCCACCCATTCAGAGCCCCCAGTAAGGCTTGATGCACTGGATGTACCTCTCGGGTTACAATATAATTTTAGGGATCATTTATTGAGTAGTGTGTGGAAGGAATGCCATTTGCAACTGTTTCATGCATTAGCAACCAATCCTAGTACCACTCATAGCACCAAACCCTAATTTTATTCAGGTATGTTTTATTGTCAAGCCTGATGCAAATTGTATCTTTATTTAAAATTGACAGTTGCAGAGAAGCCATAGGAAGAGGAACTATATTCTCCTTAAGGAAAAGGCAACTAAATTTTAAAAGGCCGATACAGAAGGCTTTTTACATTACACCCATACAGAAGTGGTAACACTTGTTTCATCAATCTATTACAGATTTTAAAACCTCCCTGCATCATCCAAAAAGAGAAGAATGTAGAAATCAGACACGAGTGCTATTTGCTACGGAAAAGACCCATATTACTCGTACGGAGAGGACTCCCCCCTCAAAGCAGAACTGCCGAAATGCCAGACAAACGTACCTGCCATCTCTTATTTAGCTGCATAACTAAAGAAGAAAACTAACATCTTATTTGTCTGTCAGAAGTGCTATTCATCCTGCCCAAGTCAAATGAGCAAAAATTTTCAAGGCTGGTTTAAAGTGTTTTTAGCAAGGTGTGGGTTAAGGTAAAGGCAAGTACTGCCATTTAGCTCATGAAAAAATGCTTTCCTACCTAGCTGTCAAAAGGTGGCAGTCTAACACTAGCTTTTGTATGGTAACAACTTGGAAAAAATACAAAAATATGTTAAATAAGCACACAACTTGCCTGATGAGGACGTGCAAGTGAAAAGGGTGCAAAAGTCCCTAGTTTCTTACCAAGATATTACTTTATCTTTTTTTTTTTTAAGTGCATATTTAAATCTTGTGCAAGCTCCTTTCTGTATTAACCCTTCGTCACGAGACCTCCGCACAGTCACTCAATCTGCGCGCGAGGAAACAACCATCCCGTAAGCTGTTGCACAAAGGCGGGAAATGAGGGACTGTAAAAAGAACAAGCAATCCCAAGCAAGCCTCCTTCCCTTCCCGAAACCAAACAATCGCATGAAAGAGAAAATACAGTGGCAGGACAGATAAGAGGGGATACAATAATTATTTTCCCTTTGGCAAATTCCTCATCAWCACAGGGCCCAATTCCGGCCGCCGAGCTTAGGCTGCCCACCGTCGCAACGCAGCCAGCCGCAAAGCAGGCAAAGGGAGATGTCCCCGGAAAAGGGTCTGCAGCGGGTCCCCCTCGGGGCACAGGGGCGGATTCGCAGGCAGCTTCAGAAATGGCTCAGTGGCGCATGAGCTCCATGGCACCCGATGGGGAAGCCCTGGAAACCGGGCTCCCTCCCGCYTTCCCACAGGGGAGCGTGGCAGGGTTTGGGGGAAACGGAGCAGCAGGAATGACCTGAAAYGCCATCGGCTCCCAGCTGCGCAAGTCCCCAACACAGCACTAACAGAGGCGATTTCTACGAGCCCTGAGACAGGTCCTTAGGTGGCACTGGGGAGCCCAGAGCTCCTGCGGCCCGTGACGGATGCCCCGGGCATGCGGGCACGGCCGGCCCTGTTCGGAGGAGCCAGGAGCAGGGACAACCCCGTCCGCGACGGCGGGGAGCGGAAGGGGCCTGCGGCAAAGACGGAGGTGCGGACGGCACAGGGACGGCAAGGGAAGAGGAGCAGGGCCAACCGCCGACCTGAAAGTAGCCAGCCGTGTTATTCCGAGTACTCAACGCACATGGCCGCCCCCTCGCTTTATACTAAACTGGCCGAGGACGTCTGCCAAAGAAAAACAGCAATGCAGAGGAAAATAAACCAGCTAACCTACGAAGCGTGTGAACTCTGCTCTCCTTAATGCTACGGCGAGGCCCCAGGGTTGGTCTGGAAGGTGACGGGGAAGAAGTTTGGAAGGTGACGTCAACTTAAACAGAAACATGAACAGAAGAGGAAAGACCAAGCTAAACGAGAAGAAAATCAGAGGTGAAAAAATAAACTGGTCCTCTACATATGCACGCGCCCATGGATGTACACACCCACTCCACGTATTCACCACTCTACTTCATTAATGTTGCTTTACTTTATTTCCCCAAGATCCTCTATTTCCATGTGCAGTTGACTGCTTATTTTGGGCACTTAACAGGACAGTAATATTGTGCTTTATTTTAGATACAGCAATTAAATAATGAAAAAAACACAGAAAAGAGTCCAAGAATAATTAGAATTGACACAAAATTCCTAGCAGTCTTACATTTCTAGCCTAATGTGTAAAGTGCCTACCAAAAATATTTTAAAATGTCTGCAATTGTGTATTACAAATACAGGCTGAAAATGTAACCAGATACTTAAGTGTGTGTGTGTGTGTGTGTGTATATATATATATACACACACACATATATATATTCTAAAAAAAAATTTATATAACTAGATATATACATATTTTCTGGCCCTCCCCCAAAATTCCAAGTTTTGTCCCGAAAGCTTTATGTGGATTTACAGGAAACACAGAAAAGCAGGGYGCAGCCACACTACTGTTTCAGTTCAAAGGGCATTTTTAAAGGAAAGCTGCTTGCCCCCGCTTTTGGTGCACATCTTGGAGCAGTACCAGTACACGTGAATTAGACTCCTTATAGGCAAGACTAAACCAGGAACCGCTCATAGACATTCAGTCCATGGGATCAGACCAGAAATCATTCAAAGTAAACTCACTGAAAACATGCACAAGCATGCACAGYGCATCCCAGACATAGGCTGCTTTACCCTGCTGGTCCATTCCTAGCGCGTCTCAATAATGCTTATGGAGGCACAGCTGAAAGCTCAAACATTATCCCAAAAGCCCCATTTAAAAAGGTAACAAAAGACAAAATTTTCCAAACCGACTCTGATATTTTGAAATTCCACCCTAGGGCAAGCCATCATATTTTTCTATAACAATTCCACATTCTTCCTCGAATTTGCTACAACAACTTTATGAGAGGTAGGACTGTGGCTGTTTCACCTCTGGCAAGCATTTTTTTAAGCTGGAACGATAAAAATCTACACTAGTCATCTGGTACAACGAAATAAAGTTGAGATAGCAGAAGTGTCACAGAATCAATATCTACTGCTTAAAACTAAGTCCACTTCCGAATGCCTGTTCCTAGGCTCTCTCGCTCCACACACTTCCCTGCAATGTTTGGAAATGCCAGTGTGGCCACAAAATTGAATTATGGTGTGGGTGACCCATTGCATAAAGCAGAAATGGCTCTGTGTGAAAAAAAAGGAATACACATGGCAAACCCTGTTCTCCCTTCATAATCCAAAATCACCAGGCTGCAAACTCTGGTAATCTGTTGGATCCCCTTTTTGGAGGATGAGTCTACAGTTTACAATAGCTCTGTTGAATGAGAGTCAGTAGAGCATCAAGATATCCCAGGACTACTTGAYACAAGAAATGTTCCTATTTTCATAACCTCAGACCTTTCATAAGATGAAGTATACCACAGCTCAATGATTCTTAATGTCACCACAGAAAGCCCCTAAACTCCCCAAATTCACCAGCCATAAAACATATCAGCCATAAAAGTCAACAGTCTGATACATAGGTTGAGCTCAAGATCTTGACAAAACCTGTATCAGCAACAAACAGACCAGAAGCACTTCTGTGCTTTTGGCAAATTGATCCACTCATTCAAATTGGGAACCAATGTCTGAGAGGAAACAAAAAAGCCATTAAACTATTTTTTTCAAAAGATATTAGGTTTCTTATCCCAGGGTCAGCACACCAACTTTGACTTAGCCTCCATTTAGCAAACACAGGTCTCTAATTTTCCATCGCATGACTATGAACCAATAATTTAGAAACACCAACATGTGTCATCATAGTTTTCCAAATGATTCTCTGTCCTTCCTCTGGAGGACTACTCACATTCTTTCATATTTTGGGTAAAATTTACAAGTAACATTAGATGTTACTTGTTACAATGATGTCAAGYTCCACTACCATTAACGCTGGATCTGCAGACTAATGGGTACCCAACACTGCAAATCTGATTGCGCTTCTGACAAATTATCATTCCAGTATGCGTGTTTATGCTAGCTTTGTATTTCTATTCCAGGTTCATGCCAAATGCTGGAGGACAGATGCTGCCTGATAGGGCTCGCGGCCTGATAGCCCTTTTTTGAACAAACTTGAATAGGCAGAGAAAATTTATATTCCAGATGAGCACTTCACTTCTCTTAATCACAGTTTTAGAACATGTAATAGATTTACTATAGTTATATTTACCTTATCATCAAACCACAGCCTAAGCAAGTAACACTTCTGCAGTTTTAGGTGGGCTCTAGCACATTGTAATTAGGTAGGACAACAAAAGCCTGGCAGGCTGTTGGCAATAATAATTCCCCCAAACATACCAATCAATTTWGTTTGATACCAAATATGATATGTTAAAGGGAATACCCAAAGCTCTGGGTAGCTCTGAAAAATGTTTAATGTTCAGCTGTAAACAGACGGCTGCATTTATCCATGGAAAACAGAAGCCTGGCTACAAAAACAATAAATCTTGTACAACAAAAATATTGTCACTAGTCCATTTATTTTTTCCGCCTTTGCGAGAAACTGACAAATATTTTGTTTTGTCAGCATGTGCGCACGCGGAGTGTCATCACTTTTTATTGCTGTTTACCAATCTTACAATTTCTATGACCAGGANGGGGGGGGGGGGGGAGAAGAACCAACCTGGAAATGTCTAGTCTTTTAATTAAACAAAACCCCCTGAAGGTATGTGTGCGCCCTTTGGAAGGTTTTATTACAATTCTGCTTCACATCTGTATTACCTATCTTAAAAAAAAAAAGAAAAAAAAAGAAAAAAGAAAAGTCTTCTCAATGATACATAGTCTCTCTTCGTTATACATTGCAACCAAAATTGGGGATCCCTTCAGTTCAGGAAACGCATTTGCTGAACCTTGACAACTACACAATTGCTGTCAGTGTGGATCGTGGGATAGGTAATAGCCAGGAAAAAGTGCAAATAYATTAAACTCTACCTCTTGTCCAACTGCACCCAGGTTGATTAAGAAAACGAGGCACCGATACCACAAAGTCTTATTTGACAGAAGAACTCATACACGTGATGAAGAAAACGAAGAGGGTGCTCTTTAAATTCAACCCCGCACACCAGGCAGACTCCGGAATTTGTGAGGTCGCAGTAGAGCTTCGTTCAGACACCAAACTCACCTGGAGAGTAGCCCGCACTACCAWAGTTTTAATCTGGGATTCCCCAAGATACTACCTATTCCGAGGTATTTTGGCTGCTATTCTACTAAACAAGAGTCTTCCAAGGAATCTTCCCCGAGTTATGGTGGGTCCACACCAAACAGCTCCTGTACTCAATAAGACTAATTCAAAGAAGTGTTGTGTATACCCCTCTACAAGCTGTTTATAAAAGAAAACTTGTAAAAAAAAATTGGTGATTCTTATATTTTTAAGCATGCAGTGTATGACCAATGTCCTTTCCCCTTCTGCATATGAATTTATTAGAGACCAATTTCTATTAAAATGAACATTAGTATTGACTAATTGCTCTAAACGCTCCTGTTTGCTCTTCTGCATCTTCCTTCAAGAGACAGGGCCCAACGCCGTACTGGGCACAATATAGATGAGCCCTTATTAAGGTTCTCCTACTATCTCATAAATCTATAATTAAGAATTCTTTCTAACCTTTTGAATTCAAAGGAAAACATTTTAAAATTAAGTGTAAAAGCTTTGTTGCAATATATTTCAAAATGAAAATTACCTCATTTTCTTACTTCTGTTTCTAAATTGCTGTTATTGTAATGTCCTTTTTTGGTTTTAAACTTGATAAGCTACGTCAAATATGAACTTGCATAAAAAATTATCTGTAATTTTACCTAATGAACCTTCTTACTGATTTCCCATATGGCCAAGAGCTTTCCTAGTTTTCTTTTCAGCAATTAAAAAAAAAAAAACAAAAAAGAGTTGCTTCTCACATTTTCGTCTTTTAACTCTAATGCTTTGCTTTTACTTTTAATCTCTGGAATACACCTTCATTTCCGAACACTAAAGAATAGACTTTCTTTTCCTAATCTGAATTGTTTTCCTTAGCTCAGTCAATAAATATTTGTATTATATACTTCAGCTTTAGTGACCTAATTTATGGGAACGGTCTCCATCTTTCTGTGCCAATTTGAGTGTACGGAGYATATAAGATGACAAAGCCAGTTTGAAATATTCTGAAGAACAAGAATTACAACCCTGAAAGGAAAAAAAAACCCACCCAAAACCTTAGTTAAAAATAACAGTCACTGTCTACTTATCTGAGCAGTCAGTCCCCCAAAACACCAAGCAAAGTCCTGAATAATATTACAAAATAAGCTGCAGATGAAGCCTATTTGTTGGTTTTGCCTAGAGCAAAGTAGTATTTAATTACTGAACTACGAATCTCCTCCCCAAAGTCATATGCTGTGTGACCCAGGAGACTGGGATTCCGGATGTTATAGTAGAGAGACAAGTGACAGCGTATTCAGAATTACATTTCCAATACTATGGCAACAAAACTAGCAGTTCTCTTCTTTCTAAAGGAAAAAAATACAGCTTCCTGAAATTAGGACAGCTATAGGGCATCCTACAGTGATTCAACCAAAAATAAAAATAAAAAATCACTTGATCTCACTGTACAGTTTCTGATAAATTAACTCATTTTAAACCATGTGAAATGTATGTATCTCTATCAGTTCTGTTTTCCACATTTAGCCAAAATTCTTCTAAACAAAAGACGCACATAGGAAGTCTATACGCTAAAGGGTCAGTCCTAAGTGTAAATGTAGAAAATGTTTGGAGCAAATGAAAAATTATACATTGCTTTTATTTCTGGAGTTCTTTTTTCTTCTTGAATATACATCTCTTAGGTTATATGGGATATTGACTTTGGCCAATATGACGTATTTGCACAAATAACCATTAATGAAGTCTTTTGAAATAATTGTTCTGTATAATACAGAACAAATTACTATACATCAAGCTAATTTAATGAAAAAAAATTGCCTACTAATTGGCTTGTTAAAAGAGAATCCAAAAAATAGTACATGGGTTTTCTTCAAAATTTCTGTAAGGCTTTCCTATTATTAAATTAAAAATGCTTTAATGACTTTGGATACAGATTTAAATAATTTATTCTGTGATAGGAGAATGATACTACAGACTAGTCTGTGCAAAGACTCAGTAAAGTTCTGAAGCTTTTGTAGCTACCATTAACGTTATGAAAATGTTTCACATGTTACCATTTTACTGAACATTGATATAATATTACATTTCACAATACTATTTAATTACATTATTTATTTGATTTTTCATATTTTAAAAATGCTTTTCTTGGCAGCTGTATTTTGTAAATCTGTAGATTGGCTACAGAAATAGAGCTATATCTGGTACTGACACTTTAGTCAATGTTCTTTAGATTCTCAAACTCTTTTTTCATTGTTACAATGCACCGCAAGAAGAAATGGTGTGGGGGAGAGATCTTCTCTCCGTAGAATCATATCAATATTTTAAAGAATTTTCAACTCTTTAGATGACAAGGAAAATAGATATTTTTCTAGGCACAACTTTTCTGCATGTTAACTGCAATCCTCTTAAAATGGAGGTAGTTGTGAAACATCTTTCTTAAGGAACAAGTACGTTATTTCTTCAAAATTTAAAAGCCAAATCTGGCTCCTCAAAATATGCATCCATATGCCAGTCAAACCATAGGAAGAAAGTTTTGTCTCAGTTTTGACTACTAAATTCAAGCAATTTCCCCTCGCTCCCTCCAAAAATCCCAGACCCAAACTCCCTGTCACACTCTTGCAGAAGCAGCCAGAGAAGAGATTTTACGCATGGAACTGCAAGGCTCAAGTCCACCAACGCAGTCCAACTAGGATCAAATCAAAACTGTCTAGAAGTAGTATTTAAAAAGTTAATCATAACCCTCTTTCAACACTTAAATCACTTTCCCAGCACACCTGAAAATACAACCAAACATTAAGAAATTCTCCTTGATCAAACAGCTAATTCCGGCCAGACAGCACAGGAATTTTTCAGAAAGGAAGAAATAGCATAGCTTGATGTGATGACCTTCAGGGTTAGACTGTGCTGCCTACCTACAGGCAAGCTGGGCAGCTGCCTATGGCAGCAGAACTGGAAACGTGGCATTTCTCGAACTGGTGAGAGATAACTAGCTTCTGACTGATCTGCAGAATTAGTGCATTTACCTGGGGAAGTGGTATCAGTTTGGCCAGTATGGACTTCAAGAGATGACCTGCAAAATCCACCTTCTGGGCTCTATACTAAGCTATATCGACACTGTAAGGGAGAGGAAAGCATCAGATAAATGTTTGGCATTACTCCAGGGAGAGGTGAAAACTTTCCTGTTGGAGGGGTCATCACGGGAACAGTGGTAACGTCAATCAAGCTGTAGATCTTCCATTCTTAAGCCATTAGACGCTTGTCCCCTTAGACATAGTTTCAATCCTTTAGGAATACCTAATTTAAATGAATTAAGACTTTGGCAATCAAACATAAAGACCCTGTCTCAAGAAGGGTTTTTAAAATTGTTAAATCGCTTTCCTGGATAACGGCTGAGATAATGACACACTAATATTCTCCGGATCTAGACACAGAACAGCAGTAGATTTCTGGCATCAAGTGCAAGAAAGACGAAAACTGAAAGAAGCATTGTCTGCTATGTTGATTAAGATCCAACGCAACATAGTTATTAAGCATGTACCAGTTTTAAGCATGCAAATATGTGACTGCTAATGACCTGTGCATTAAAGCCTTAGTGAAAAATTAATTATGGATGAATGTGGGAGCACACCCATTAATCCTCGCTTGGATCAAACTGTGTAAAAAAATTTAGAGAAAATAACTGAATGAGACTAGCTCTTGAGTTGGTCAAAATGAGCACGACTAAGAGCTTCTGCTGAGACTAAGGGAAGCAAAATCCAAAAACATCTTCTACTTGTGACTACGCATCACTGAAAATGAGCCCAAGTGCTATGGTTCAAACTTTTTGGTCAAAAACATGTAGAAACTACACAGCTGAAGCTAAGAAATGAAGTTAAAAATCCCCATACTGTGCTAAGTTTGTGCTCCCAGCTGATTTATTCTCATTTTCACTGCTGGAAAACCCACTGAATAATATGGCCTGCAAGTCTGATCAGGAACGTTCCATTTTTTCCAGTATGTTGTTCCTGATGTTCCCACAATAGATCATTCAGAGCTCTAAGGGCTTGCGTCAATTGAATTGAATGATACRGTCTCCTGCTGGTACCTAAATGCAAAGGCAGAGCTGAGAGGGTTTATTTTCAAAACAGGAGACATTGATCCTGTGACGATGTTCCATTACCCTGACTTTATTTCTATTAGAGACAGTGATTACATCTACATCAATCGTTTGAGCTGATGGATATTAGTGCACTAACAGTGACACAGTTTTTCACTATGCTGCTGTTGCTGACCTGCATACTGATAGGTTACAGAAAAGACTCATTCTGAGCTTGAACTAACGCTACTTATTTGTCAATGAATAATTATTTCAATTTTAGCAGACTGTTGCAATTAGCCAGTTTTCAACTGTCAGTGGTTTTGGTTCGTTTGTTCTGGAAACCTTATTGTGGAACAGTGATTAGTGTCCGTGTAGACTGGCACAGACTCTATTTATTATGATTAACATATTTATATTGCTACCTGATGGTAAAAAAAACAGCGTATGCAGTTCTTACAATTGTCTGTGGAAAGATATCTCTGCACTCCTACAATAGCATCCCTATCTTGACAAGTGATTTTTTCATAAGGGTGTATAGAATCCGCTTACATTTTCCAGTACCTTCATCCTTTAACAGTTTCTATGGGTTGTACTTGCTATCTTTTTTCATGCTGGTGATCCATTTTCTGGCTTTCATCTCTTGATCTGACACACAATCTTGAGCTAGTGGTCCTGCATTTGCCCTGGTTTTCACCTCTTCACCAAGCGCTGCCTCTGCTAACTCCCCACTCCTGAATTCATCTCTCCAAACACTTTCAGGAGCACTGATTTTTTTCTTTAATTCCCTCAGTAACATCTTATTCTATGTTCTTCTTTTACTGCTCTTCTGTTACAAAATCAGAGTTGCTAACACTTTGCACAAATAAACTCTGGTGAGTTGAATAAAATTCAATTCCTCTTCAATATTAGTGATTTCTATTTCAGCTAAATTCTGTTCATTTTATTTGTCTTKTTTTAGCCTTATGCCCTCTGCAATACATACTGAGGGCTCTTCAGGACAAGGCCTTGCCCTTGTTTTCCTTGCCTCGGTGTATTTATCACAGTGCGTTCCCTCATTCTTGATTAGGAAGTTTTGTAATGCTGCCATAACAACAAGAGATTGAGATGATGAAGTGTACCTACACAGAATAGCAAAGCACTGCAGATACACCTGAGTTAGAGCAACAGCAGAAATGAGACTCAGCAGAGCCATTTCACGGGTATGGAGTAATGTTATGCCTTTTAGAGCCAATCTAGTGCCTTCTCACAGCATGCCTCTGCACCACGCTCACATTTACAGTTCACATTAGCATAAAGTCGGGCATTTCTTTGCTGAAGTCCACTGCATACTGCACACACCGTTTTTCATAGACAAAAGTAAAACAAARCAAAAAAACCAAAACAAGAACAACAAAAAAAAACAGCAAAAGCAAAATGATGGGTCCTGGTACTTGTGAAGCTGCACTTTTAGGAAACCACACAGTCCTTGCCTAGAGGATCTGAGAGCACCAGCATTAGACTGTACAACTATGACATTTGCTAGAGTCCAAGTCTTGAAACACGCATTAGAGGCCACTGTGCTTCAGGGTTTTGGTGGAGGAGGGGAAGAGGGTTCTTCTGTTTTGGTTTAGTTTGTTTTTTAAATGCTGGCTTTTTAATTTTTATTAGGTTGATTGCATTTACTTCGGTAATTATCCTAAATTCCTGCAATTCTTTGAGGCCTGGTCTTTCTTCTCCAGTGAGCAACTAAAGACAATCAAATGCACTTATGGGGGTCTGGATAAACACAGACAGCTACCTGAACATGACTCTCTTCAGCCCAGGATCCACTCACTTGTTTGCCCTGCCCTTGGTGTAGGAGCCTGAATGCTCTTATCAGCTTTTTTAACACCTACAAAGCTGATATCAAGTGCAGGTTTTATTTTCACATAGACGTTAACAGAACTACGCTAAAAATAATATTAACTGCACAGCTAGAGCAAGAAAGGTATTTCCTATAATACCTGACAGAAAAGAGGGGCTTTATGTGAACACTTCTGGAGTGAAGAATTCACACGAGCGTCTTCCTCAGTTGTCACGTTACTTTAGAAAAGCAGGTAACTTCTGCAATGAGGCTACAAACAGGTCGGGGGGAGGGACAGTGACTCGGTGCTCTGTTCACAGAGCAGGTGAAGAGGGTTCGAGCTATGGTAAAGGCAAATAAAGCTGACTTGTTTCCCCATTATTAAGCCTAGTCTTATATACCTTTCCCATGAGAGAAGTGGTTTTGGAAGTATGTGCTCTGGACAAAGCATCTAGCTTTGGGATAACACATAATTTATCTGAAATCCTCTCGCAAGTGCATGAAAGCCGCCAATTCTTTCCTGGGGCAGATGTTCTGCTGCATGCTAGCTCCAAGTCCACTCTTTCTGAAAAAGGAAGGGTGAAAGGGAAAACCCCTGTGAAAAAATATCATAATGGGGTCAAAAAAGAAAAGAAAAGAAAACAATCTCACAGGACACAGAGAAGATCCTTCAGTGACAATTTACTGCAACTTCAACCCAGAAGAATATAAGCTGTTAACAAGGGAAGGATAAAAGCTTCAGCTTCAGCAATTGTTCATCGAGAGCTACTACATCAGAACCTGCTACTTACTGTAGATAAGGCCAGATTTTTTTTTTATTTATGACTGGGATGAAGAAAAAGCAAACAGTATCCCTCAGACAGTGAAAACRGAATGAATTAAGGATGCTGAGATCACCGTATGTTTTTAGCATGGCCTCTGACTATTTGTGGCAAGGTCAATTTATCACGAGTCAYGGACTGATGGCAAACAGGCCATCATATTGATAGTAGAAATACACTCTACTTTAGACATTTTTTTTCTACATTAACCCAGATATTAAACACATTGAGAATATAACTGCAGTTGGACCGTGGAATTTGGTATTGAAAATATGTGCCAACATTCATCATCTTTAGCGTTCAAAGCTCTCTACAGCCATGAAACGTATCCGAAAGCCTGGAATAAATTAAATGTAARCTGACAAGTTCTTTTTAGCCCCAAGATGTTCAGCAAAAAGAATTAAAGACATGTAACTCATGACTGACTGTAGCATTATACATAAATGGAGAGTTTTAAGGAAGGCTTACAAAAGTTTACCCTCAGATTAAACACTCGACTATTTCCTTTACCCAAGCATTTTCACATCTACCCCTGTTTACCAAAGCAGTCTTAAGCGAGCCAGTGGGAATATGCAGGTAAATAACCATTATGAGTGCAGGACCTTCACAAACAGGAAAGCATTTTGTAAAAACAAAAATAATAAATAGCATGCTTCTGCAATTGGCTGTATGAATGCAAAAAAAGAACAACTTGTGAATCTCAGTTATATATGATGTTTACTCCCACACTCCTCTACTATCCCTGCCTTATTAGGATGCTAATCTGCAAAACAAGACATACTTTGCTCATCAACCACTCCACCGATACCACCCACAACCACACTTTCTTTTCATTACCAAATAAAACTCTTAACGAAACTGAATGCAACAACAGTATTCACAAGGGTGCAAACCACAGTTCTGACACTGACGTGGAGCCTTTAAAAGCTGTCTTATTTTTAAGAATAATCAAATTGCAGGATCTGAGCCGAAATGACAAAAAACAGTTAGCAGTGCAAACAAGATCAAGTGCAACAGGATAGTATGAGACTATCTTCATTCATGCTTCTTCTTTTTTTAATTAAATACTAATTAAGCAGGAAGAAATAATTAAATCAGCATATTCCTCTGAAAAGGGAGCTATACTAATTGAAGTGATTGCTCAAAATTTTAGTTTACAAAAAGGAATGTTAAAGGGAATCAAAACCCTTTGTACATACTTCAGCACCTCAGGATTTAACTTGAAGTGGACTTTAAAATAAAGGTAATATAACTTTTCCAGAAGCATCTGTATCACTTTGAAGCCTTATTAGAACTGTCATGTAATGAAAAATTAATGTATTTTTTGGCATTCAAAGATTCAAAGCTCTTTACACCCATTGAATTTAAACCATGTATTGTGGTAAGAGTTTAGTATCAATGATCTTAACACTCCCAAGGAGACTAGACACAGCCACACATGGACGCTACCTGTTCTGGGCGCACAAAGGAAAACCAGCACGCACAGATTGGTTTGTGTTATGCTGTGACACAGTATGGTCACTGAGATGGGACTGGAAACAGCACAACAGGCAGGTTAGGGGCTGTTGGTTGTGAGGGCAGAGAGCTGCTTTTGGATGGGATGGCTTCTTAGGATGCGATACAGCGACGGCAGTTTTTGAGCAGCCCCAGGTAAAGATTCGTCATCAGAGGTAAGGGCTCCTCAGCAGCTTCGTACCACTACTCCGATGGAGCATGGCAGAGCTACAGCTCCTGGAAGAGCCCTGGCACCAGATGGTAAAAGGCTGAAGGAGGTTGGGCATTCCTGGGCCACCGTCCTCTGCTCTCCCTCACCGTTGTCGTCGCCTCCAGCACACGCTCCAGGAGGCAGCCAGGCAGCAGCCAAGGAGCCACAGAGGCAATGAAACTACTGGCAAAGCAGGTGTCACCACTTCTGCTATGGGATAGGACACTGAACTGCACGGGAAGTCGAGCTGCATACGTGAGACCTTTGCAGGGACACGGTTAGCTACGACAAATGCCTGGCCCCCTGCAACTCTGCAGCAAGGGCCAGGCTGTTTTCCAAGCCTGCAAGAGTCTCTTTCCTTAATTTCTATCATTTTCAGGTTCCGCCACAATAACCAAGGCCAATGCACACATTCAACCTCCACATCTCTACATCATACTCTGTACTGTATCTCGAAGCGTCYTTGTTTACAGCACCTCACATAGTCTATCTAGGCTTTCTACTGTGCATTTTGGCAGAGAATATCTCAATCTATATTAGCTATACTTAAATTTCCATATGAATTAATATCAGTCTTTCCCTTCAAAGTACAAACATGCTATGAAAACTTACTTGTGCCCCCTAAGCTTGTCCAGCCATTAATTCAATCCCCCCCTTCCTGCCTTCAACATGTGCTTACTTTTTTTTTCTCTAAATGAATCTGTACCAAGGCTTTTTTTACACAATATTAAAATAGCACGTATACTGAGGTGATATGCCCACAATATATAGAAAAGACATGCAATACATTCATCATCCTTGCCCAGATTCTTCATAGCCTGCAATACATCCTTTTCTGCTGGGAGTTGTTCCAATATCTGAATCATCAAGAGCAGTTGTTTCTTTTACAAAATACCCTGCAAAAGAACCAAGCTTCTCTCCTTGTCCTTTTAAAGTGGAATATTTTACCTGACTCAAATTATCCTAGACTAAGGACAACTGTGGATGAATGCCAAGTTCTGCTACTTTATTGGTTTTTAAATCTAGAGACATATTTATACTACCATAAAGGAAAATTTCTCAGAAATCTCATGAGCACGCCTACCATAACACAGCCCCAGCTGGCTCCTACACTTTGTTAAGTCACCTGTATCTGTAGAAGAAATTGCATTGTTGTTCTTAGAAAATTAAAAAAATGTTCCAAATAATCCTGCTAATTTGACATTGTAAAGAGGGTCTTTGACTAACAAAAGGAATCTGAACACACTTAGAGGTAATGAGTTTCAACAAAATATTTACAGATGTTTTAAAGAACTATTATTACTTTTCTGCACAGCACACAGGATATTAAAAAAATAATAATCAGGAAACAAAGTAGTCTGCTGTACACAAAACTTTTGTCTTGTGAGGGAAGCACCCCCCAAAATTGTATATAAATGCTTGTGCGCATGTCCAYGCGCATACACACATACTTTCAAAATTTAAAGCTGGTGGCTTTCTATGGTAGAAGCAGGATAGGCTACTGAAGAAACCATTGATAAAACGGATTAAAAGTCATAAAGGATCATTCTTAGCAGAAACAAGACAAAAACCAGGACACTGCTTCTTCTTTCCAACTGCTTAGGACAACATCAGACACCTGTTCTCATTTCTGAGAAATTTTTAGATTAATCCCCTATGAAGAAAGCTATTCAAAACCTAAAGATACATCATCTGTCTGATAAGAATTCCCCCTACGTTAAAAGGCACTATTTTTAATTTAAAAGTCTCCTCTGCTGCTGCAGTAAGAAACACGATCATAGTTTCATGCCTTGTGTAGGGAAAACATTTTTGCCTAGTAAAGCTAAACAGCAGCAGAGATAGAAATACACCACGKCCTATATCTGCAGGCTACTATTACATAGGCAGCTGCAGTGAAGAGGTCTTCAAAATGCCCCACAAATGACCTCTTATCTTTTATAAAATTATAAATTACAGTAACTACTTCTGCTAGTTCAGATTCAAGCTTCTCTGTCTCAAAGGCTGCCTTATTAGGCAGGACAGCCTTCCAAAAAAAATAAAAATTAATAAAGAAAAGAAAAACAACAACAAAACCCCCACACAAACATGCACACACAGAAACCCTGCGTGTTTGGTTATCTTACTTCAAAGCACAGCAATCACAAATTTCACACATGAAAAGTTCTACTCTCCCATTTCCAGCAATTGGAGTGTTATTTGAAAATAAGGGATGGTGAAATAGTAAGTTAACTGTGATAGAGACAAAGACGTCTATAACTTCTCCAGATCACATTATACTTTAATAAGTGCTGCACAAATTGCTCACAACATTTTGAAAAATTCTCACACTCTAAAGAGCTCCCATCATCTTTCTTTTCTTACAATATTTAAAAAGCTGTGATGACTTTCCTTTGCGGAATGGCCTTTTAATATTCTTGACTAATGTTACTCAAAACTTCACAATGCCGTTGCCCTCATATAAATCCATAAGTATGTTTTCCTTATGCTCCAAAATACAGAAATCCCTATGTTATGTCTATATGCATTACTTGTGCATGCTTAGGTGTAATCTATCCACATGGCTGGAAAATAGTGTGAATAATACCATGCCCAAATATTTTAGAAGGACCAATCTACTGCAGTGACAAAAGCAAAAATGGCTTCAATCTTTACACCAATTCACTYGTATCTTCAAACGGCATCCTTTTTACATCCCTGAATTATCAGCCTCCAGAGCCTTTGAAAGCCAAAACCTCCCATCTCCAACACAGAAAGACCTACTACCAGTTTCTTAGGTTAACTAGAGAATCCCATTAAGAAATTCTTGTGCATCTTATCTTGTTTTCAGGAAGAAGACTTGTGAAAGTATAGAAAGATATGGATCAAGCCATAAGAACATTTAAACGTATTATAGTCCCATTGACTTCAATTGCTTAAGTGATTTGTTGGAGCAGAGCCAGCAAAACAGCACCTTGCAGGAGCAAGGCCATAAAGAACAGTTAGCAACGTCCTCTTCTGTGTGTCCGGGGGGCTGCCTGCACAAAAAGGGCTGTTAAAATAAACTTGCTCTGCCTTTGAGTGCCCTCTATAGACCTAAGATAGTTCACAACGAGGGCTTGCTACAAACGGAAAGGGGTGGGGGGGGGGGGGAAGGACATCTGCTACACCCACATTTGTTAAATTACAGTATGTATTAAAAATTCTACAGATACAAATGCAGTATCAGTTATCTACTGCCGAAAGAACAAATACTCGACTGTGCTCTCGCACAATACGCAAGCACGGCTGTCGGGGGAACGGTTCAGAATGARTTTTCCCTTTATTAGAAAAGGTAAAGTAATCTCATCTCCCTTGTAACTCTAGCCATAGAGAAGAGAGCAGTCTAAAGATAGGAGACCATGTTAAAGGAAAGTATGCRAAGTCAAGAGAAGCGACAGAGGGATTGCAGATTGCAGTTATATACATTTAAAGAAAAACAATCGCAAAACCATGACTGTACACTAAACTTAAGAAGAACGGATTGGTGACAGTACRTCGTCTGGATATTTACCCTCTGAATCACATATTCATAATTTCCTTCATGAAGTCAAGATTTTAGTACTTGAAATAAAACATCCTATAATCAAAGCACAGTAACTTTTGCACCTTTTTTAAAAGCTAATACGCACTAATGCAATAAAGGTTCCACACATCAAGACGACAATACAGTTTTTACAAGCCGTTTTGTCAAAAGGTCTATTTATTAACATTTCCATGCTGTGAATTGATGTGTTCTATCATAACAGCTCGCAATGAAATGAATATGGATTTACACATTAGACAATAACAGCTCCAAAAGGAGCTGTTAAAGACCATTGAATAAAAGAACACTTAATGTAAAGATTCAGTGGACTGCAAAAGCTGATACCTAACCAATAATATAAACGCATATAATCGTAATTACCAATATTGAATTGTACCAAAGTATCAGTCCACTTTTATGACAAATAAATAGATAAATCATTGAGTGTCCTTACCAGAACTACTCTCTGAAACCCCACAAAATTGTGATGTGGCAGCAGTACAGCCTTTGGTATTACACCACCTGTAACACAAACCATATTATGATAGTTTCTATCAATATTTGTTTTAAAGGATGAAGAAAGGATGAGATAGCTATTCTTCTACCAGTCTTTTTACTGAAAGCATTAAAACAACATTCAGTTCCTACTGATCACAATTTATGCTCATATTACAAAACAAATGAACAAAAATTAAAGACCATCTTTTGATATTAAAGCAACATTACAGGCACATTTTCAACTCTAATCTCTTCTCACTTTTTCTTAGCTAGAAACAAAACACTAGAACAGAATAGACTATTAGTTTTAATGGAATTTTCTGTTCTTTTTGGCTGCTCTCATATTGACTAAGGAGTACTTTATGAGCATCTAGATTAAAATTTACAAATGTCTAAGTGTTGATATGGTAGTTTATTTTAGCGTTAGCTAAAGTATTCAGCTAAAATGACTCAACCGTAAGATAAGAAATAGAAAACACAAGGCTACAATGAAACTGTCCAGTGTTTTTCAAACTTGGCCTTTTGGATCCGAATTTAACACCRGCAGATTAAGGTACCCTAAGGATACTTTAAAGAACATATTATATGAATGAAAACTTAAAATACCCCTGTTGAGCTGATTTGCATACATGACTTCAGAACTTAAATACGCTGTAGAAGTACATTATATACCTGTGATGAGAATATTTGTATGATGTAGTGATTCCAACCACAGACATTCATTAGAGATGATTTCATTACAGAGTAAGTTCATATAAATTAACGAATTTGGGATAAAAGGTTTGAAGGTAAGAGAGCAGGAACACTGTCCAAGTGGGTGCAGCAACAAAAAGAATTCATGTATCAAAAAAATGTGGTTTGAAGCAGGACTTAGTAGCACAACAGATAACCCTACCCCAAACAGAAGGGGTCAGGGAAAGAGCAAACCATTTTCGAAACACTGAACTCCAGCCACAGACACATAAAAGATATCATAGATAACACAAACTTCCCAAAGACCTCCTTAAAACAAGGACTCAAAATACAAAAGGCAACATGGACCTAAAACAGCATGTAGCATTTAAGACTTTCTATCATCTTAAAAATAATCATCATTGACCTCTAAGGAACCCTTAATTATTTAGGCCATTATTAATTTGAATAAGACTTAAAAAAAAATTTTGCTTTGATTGAGAAATTACAGAATATTTTGGTGAGTGATCATTTTCCCTATTTAAATTCCCAGGAGATTCAGATAAATGTGTCTTAATCCAAATTAATGGCTAGATAAATTGCGCTGGCTTAGTGCTTCCAAAAGAGATGAAAGAAGCCAGGATCTATTCTTCCCTCCTTTCGGCACAATTTCCTGTAGTTCAGATTGAGACGTATGGATTGAATCTTTGAAAATACAGAAAGAGCCACAGACTAGAGAAGTGAGGAGTGCCACGTACTCTGACCGCACTGCACTCCTCAATCTGTATGGTAGCTGCAGTATTTGTTTTTACACACTGATGGGTTCTCATCTTCAGACTGGGAGGATATAAATATTATGACCCAGAAGAATGAGAAGTAAATGATAAGTATCATTTGGAATAAAGAGATCATCAGCTTCCTAATAGTAAAATTCAGCTTATTTGTTATTATCCCTGCCATTTCTTAGAAAAAGAAGATCCAGTTCCACCACCCTGAACTTTAAAAGCATCCTAGTCCTCTGCTGTAACAACACTTACAGACAGTAGCTCACAAAAGAAGTGGAAAGGTCCTGACCCAAAATTAATGTAAATTCAATTCTCTGCTAGGCTATTACGCACTGCTTTGATCGCTTTCCGTGAACCTAACAGTATGCATGAACTGTTTGGCTAAAATTGAATTAAGGAAAAAAAAAAAAAATCAGAAGCAAAGTTTTAAGAAGTTATGAAATTTTAACTCCAAGATGAATGATAGCGCTAAAGATCCTTTAAAGGGGATGCTGATCCTGCTGGCTAAACTAACAAGAGGGAGCAATATATTTTAGCGTTCCCATGCTTTTAACTTCTTCCCTTTTGCATTTGCATCAAGCATTTTTCGTTCAGAGCAAACTGCTGCAAGTAACTAATTGATATTATCCAACAAACAAAGCCAAATAGGAGGGAGAACAAGGAGGCCTTAAAGGAAAGCAGTGTGCTGCCACATCCTGACCAGAAGCCAGTTTAAGAGGAATTCCTTTCCTCTCTACAATTCCCCACAGAGCATACATAAAAACACAGTATACCCAGAACACTAGAAATTCATCATTCCATTAGTCTCCCGTACAACAACAACAACAGGAAATCTGTTTACAGTTAACTAATTTGCCTTGGGATGAAGAGGGCCGAGAGGGCGCACGGCAAGAATTAACCAGCGGTCCAATCTAACAGGTCTTTTAAGAATGATGAAGCATCAAAGTAGTCTTTCAAACAGACCCTAACAGCCGGCTACTTCTGCAGTCGCTTGCATCAGATAACGTGACCAGAGAATCCCCCAAATTATATATATTCTGGAAACAATTTTACCAGGTTTCAAAATAATAAATATAGTAACATTTATTGCATGGCTAATGCCTATGTCCTGCAAAGACGTCGAGGTTCCATACAGTGAATAGTTTTTYGGAGGGTTTTTTCTTTGTTTTGTGAAGTTAATGACATAAAACTTTACCTTTAAACTTATTTTCCCACTGAGTGGTGTGATAAAACTAATTGCATCACAGGGTAATCACCTGTAGTCACAGGGTACGGTTTCCCTTACTACATTCAATCTTCRAACTAGTGCAGTGACGCCGTGGATTGTTTTGTAGTTATATGGTTAGTCTTTTATTTTTCCTTTCCTAGAAGATGCCTATCTAGAGAGATTTCAGGGAATCCGAAGACTCAAAATGCAAACCTACAATCTTCTTTAGAAAAAGAGAAGGGGAGGGAATAAAAGGGTTGGAAGAGGAATCAACCTCAGGAAGAAGACAAGAACAGAAAATTCAATGCAAAAACGTAGAGATTTTGAAAAGTATGAAAACCTAAACCTCAACATTTCACGCAAAACTAACTGGCAACCTTAATGACTGTATCTGTTAGGAAATGCTCACACCCTGTAAGAATCTGTGCATCACGAGCTTGCAATCTTTGTCTCCGCAGTTTAACATATTGATATATTTAAAACCTGCATTCAAAAAGGAAATACACATTACTCCCACATTTCAAAATTAATCACAGAGCAAATATTTTATCACAGGACTACCAGTACATGTCACGATGCCCAATGCAAACATACCGCATTTGTTTTGGCACGGGACAGAAACAGATGTGGCGATTTTAAGAAGATTTTGTAAAACCATCACTCCTGTCCCTGTTTCGGGTAATATACGTCAGTACGATGATTGCAGTTCAGACAAGGCCATGCAGGATGAACCTGCCACTAGGGCGTGCTCCTTCATCGGCATGGAGCCGTACATCCACACTGGAGAAAAACACCTCTCTGCTTTAAGAAACTGGCACATATTTACCCATTTCACGGTGTTTTTTTTTTTCCCTCCTGCAACCTTTTTACTTGCACTAACTGAAAGAAATACAGGAAAAATTGTGACTTGTGCTTCTCTAAATTAAAAGAAWTTAGCTGTCCAAACTAGCCTGAGTCAATCTTTCAAAAAGATAATTTTGCTCGCAACGATCCCAAGCTATGGCAACAAYTTTCCTTACAGATTCTTCTCTTTCATGAATTCTAACTGAAATATTTACTACTATTAAATTGGGACTTCTTCAGTCAATGCAATTTTTTTTGGTAATAAAAAATAGATTTTTAAACAAATAAGTAACATACTTCTTTTTTTGAATGACTGTCTAGGGTTTTTGGTTGGTTGGTTATTAAAGCACATATACCTATGGAAAAAAGTAAATTGTTTTCAGAATTTTATGAATTTTACAACCCATTTTATAAATTGAATGATGCCCATGAGGGAGARAGAAATTATCTACTTTTAAGAAGAAAGTGCTGTTTACAGCTTTCTTCACCACTAGAACAACCTGCTAATAATATTTGACATTGTTTTCATTCTGTGTGATGAGTATGACTGTAATGAAGAATGCTACCAAGCTGATGAAACGCATGTATATAGAAAAGAAATTCTGTATAAACTGACCTTAAATAAAAATGTAAGTCTGTATCTTGAACTTAGAGCAATACATGTTATTTTTGCCTTCAGAGAGCTCAAAGCATGAATAGGGCCTTACTTTTAGTCTATCCTATGAGCACAGCTTAATTTCTGGTCTGCTTTCCTTCTATTTGCATAAAAATAAATGTTATCACTGAGAAATTTGATCTGCTTGCTACCACTTATTGCCTCTAATCCCTCTATTTCAAAGACCATCCAACTAACAAATGTCACCAGCAGAGAAACTGAAATCTAAGTAACGCATTAACAAAGAGTTGGTTCATTTATAAAAACAGAGAGATTTGCTTTTCCATTTTGTCTCTGCAAACAGCACCACATATTCCTCTTTCCATCTCTAAGAAGAAAAAAATAGAATTAACAGGAGAAGGGGCTTAGAAAAACTCTTGGGTAGAAAAATTCAAGCTAGCTTCTTGAAGTTGCTCTAGGAAACATAAGCAAATCTGTTTAATTTTCAAGTAGTACTGCACTGATTGCAAAGGCGAATGCTAAAATATTTTTTTATAATTCAGAAACAGCACAATCAAAGACAGTATCAGTTAAACTGACAATCCCTTATATAAAGTTTAAGATCACAATTCACTGAATAATACTTATTATCGCAAAGTAAACAAGGTCAAAGTCGTATTCCCTTGATAACAGCAGACACTGTAATTTCAGAAGACGTCAGAAACACTCATCACAGGGAAGACGACCTCAGAACTGCTTACAGCCCCAGCCCTGCCAAAAGGTAAACGCTTGACGAGACCGATCCCGCAGCTCCACAAGTCCTGCAGCGCAGAGCAAGCCAGCGCAACCACCAAAACAAACGGCGCTACCCTCTCTTGACCCACAGCTTCTTGCTCTGCCCCCCACCCCGCTACTCCTCTTCTTCTGCATCTGGAAAGTTATCCAAGTGGAAAAAACAAACAAACAACCAGGGTTTTAACCCAGAGCAGGTCGCTGCGTGTTCTGCCCGACCCCTCGAACGCTGCTCCGGCCCACGGGAGGGAGCAGCCCAGGGACAGACCCAAGCGGCTCCAGCGCAGCAGCCTCCTCTCTTTCGGTAGCAGTGGTGACCAGGTGCCATGGAGCTGGCGCACCAGCCACATCCCGCTGTCCACCTCTCCTTCTCTGCACAGAGATCATTTCCCCATAAACACACACACCGGTTCCACACCTAACCCGACTGATAGCTTGGCCCAGCAGCTTTAGCTGCGGCTACGTCTGACGAAGCCCAGCTGCAAGAACCCCTCGGCGGTGTACGCGCCTCACTGCAGGCCCACGCTAGGCCACTGATTCAGCGAGACGCTGGAAAGCACACGCAGAGAGGTCTGATCATTACAAAAGTCTGAACGTCTTTCAGTCGCTTACCCTACTCCAGCAAAAACCCTCAGGAAAACGTTATCCCGTAAGCTTACGGCCAAAACAGCTAGTGTTTCCATCAAGCTCTCCAGGCAGGTGATAATCAGAACACGGATTACAATATTACGAACAACACGCGAAGTTTCAGCAGTATTACATCTTTAAGTATAGCAATACCATTAAACCGTATTTGTTAGCAAAACGGTTATTCCAGTTTCTGAAAATGAGGCTATGAAGTTTAAGATTTTTATCTGTAAAACACTAGTGCTATGCGCATGACTACCTCAAGGCAAAGTCCCAAGTGAATGCATATCTCTTCTTCCCTTCCTTATCCACTGCCATTTCCATAATGCAACCTTTAAAAGGATTTAAGAAGTCGTATCAGTCGTAATGCAGAGGGTATTTTCAGAGTCCACTGATGGCGCTACCAAAGTTTCATACTTGAGTTCCTGCCGAAATCTCATCAGAGAAGTGGGTACATCTATATTAGCTTTAATAGGCACGTATATTCAGTAGACGTGTATTTGAGGTTTTTTGTGCCTCAGAGTTTCTTCATATGAGATATGTCTTTCAAACATTAAATAAAAAACACCCAAGAACTAAAGAACTTCAGCAAAGTGCCCTGCATTTCTTAGTACCCAATATTCTCCATGCATGGAAGATGTGCTTCCCCCATCCTCTTCTTAATTATTTTGTAGCATATCTGCAAGGGGCTGATGTATATGGCTTTTTTGCTTGGGACTGCATGTGTACTGTTTATCTTGGACACTATTTGTATATATTTGTACTAAGTTATTTGTTCAGATTATTTTGGGGACAGGATACTGAAATTCATTCATTCTTTCTGAAAGTTATTCCAATTCTTTAGCTTGATCATAATTCAAACTATTTGGGTTAAAATCTTCAAGTTTTATATGCATATTCTCAGTGAAAAAACAAATATGGGGATGGTTTTTACCAAACTGGAAGGCAAAAGCATTTAATTTTTTAAAAGTTGTCGCCATGTGTATTGTTTCATGACTGGTTTTGCAAATGCTATAGGCACTGCTTCATATACTCATTAAAAATGATTTCCAGAGCTTGCATCTCTTTTTGTTGAAAAGCAGCCATCAAAATGTAAACCGAGCAAAAGCATTGTAAAGTTTGTCTTAGTTCTCATTCCCGAAAATCCTCAATTTTGCCATTTTGAAATTTAGAAACTCCCCCCTCCAGCACACACATTTGCAGTCTTCTGCACGTAATCTCTGACAACGTGGCTTATTGCAGCAGCCCTCATCAGCGTCACCATTACCAGAGCAGAAGGCCGCTACATCCCTTGTGCCTGCCTTCAAATTCACGATTAGAGGTTCACCCGCACCACAAATAAAGGAAAGTAGCCGCTTTCAGCTTTCCAACTACACCTATTACGTTAGCGCCAGCATGTTCTCCGTGGGGAAAAGTGTGCAAGCGGCAACACTGCAAGGGACACGAGGCAAGGACACTCAGAGATAAGATCTGCCTTGGACACTCTTGGACAGTGAGAAGGTAAGAGCCAAACAGCTACCTTGTCCTGCAATAGTCTTGGCTGCTTTCAAAACGAGCCAAAGCTGAAAACTACACCCTTTCCTGGGAAGTGTGTAGCATTACAGCCTGTGGACTTTCTGTGATGGTGGGAGCAGAAGACTTCTTTCACACAAATAAGTTCTAGGGACAATCAGAAATGCAGTATATTCATAATATTAATGTATTATATTTACACTCAGTCTATACATTATACCAGGATCCCATCAAGTGCAGAAGTCAAAAAATATGAAATGGCACTTCCAGGATGGAGCACAGACCCCAAACTGGGATTTAATTTGATTAGATACACATATAAAAATAGTGGGATTTGGCCCTAAATCGGACTGAAAGCAGGTTATATCATACTATAATTAAAGCCCATATTACTGAAATAGAGAACTACAAAGGTAGATACAAATGTCATCTGGCAGCTGCAGGGGTTCTCAAACCTGCAACTGGAACACAGCTGAGGGTATGGAAGCATAATAAAGAATGGTCTGATTTCTAGAATTTAGGTAGATTTTTTTTTTCTGGTAGTATTCTAGTAACACTTTACTAGAGGGAAAGACAGATTCTTGGATTTCAGAGTTGCAACTCAATAGTCATATGGAGTTACAACACAGAGAGCTGCTGCACTATCTTGGGAGACTCAAGTTAAATTCCTGGCTCAGGTTTGTAGTGAATACAAACAGGCAGCATTAATCACCATTTATTCAGAAATTGCATACCCCTCCCCATCTTCATTTACTAAAAACCAGAACTCGCGGTCCTGCTTCACAAAGTCTTTGACAAGGAAAAGAGCCTATTTTTCTCCTATTTCGGAAACACCGCAGTTGCGTATTACTTAACAATTCATTTTATTACAGGCAACTACAGTCAAAATCTATACAAACTAATTCATCATGCAGTAATTTTAAAGTATTGGAATCTTGTTATAATCTGACTATATATGTTATCACTTTCTTGGTTTCTTTGCTGTAAAGGCCTAAAAATAGTAATCCAAACCATCATTCAAGTTCACTGAAAAAGATGCATGTTTGTGGAAAGTTAGACGACTTAATTTTAATTTACAGACTCAACGGGCCTTTAACTTGATATGAAACAAATGTTTGCAAAAGGACGCTAACTTCTTTTTTGGTACTATTCAGAAAGTTCAATGTTTCTATATGCAACTGTCATATCAAGACCTGTAAAAACTGAACAAGCGTGTATTGAGATTTTATAGAATATTAAAAAAAAAAATCCCCAAGGAAGAAGGTGAAAAATTCATTCAGATGGAAAAATATATTCCAAATCCATACATCAAAAACAAGCCAACAAAAAACACCAGCCATTAAAAAGTCTCATTCCTCAAAACTTGAAGGCATGACAGTTACTCAAGAACTTCTTCTATTTTTTTTATTCATGTATTTGCCAGAAATCAGATTATTTATTGTCTTTTCTTACAAACTTTCAACGACATTCAAAGTTCCTAGAATTTTGTGCTGCTAGTAGTTTAGTAGCAGTTAAAATGAGAGAACTTTGTATGCGAACCATTGATTAATATTCCTAGAGCATGGTATTTGACAAATTCTTTTATTTTATTACCAATATTGGCATATGGATAATTCTCAAAGATGCTTAAAGTGTTGTGGCCTGCTATGTTAGTACTTTGACAAATAGAGTTTGCTATTTTTGATAGAAAAGATCAGCAAATAAATATTGCAAGGAAAAGTAGAACTTCTCTGATTCAGATATGCTTAGCAAAGCAGAAAATGTTTAAATCACCATTTGAAATGTGAGCTAAAATTTGTAAATTTTAACAATTACAGATTTTAAAAACTCATATTACAGAATCTTAATCTGCCAAGATTTATAAACAAATTTTAAGTGTGCACCTTGTGACTCATTCTCATGACTGCATTGAAATCAAAAAGGATTACGTGCAATATGTAAGGTTAGGCATGGGCACATGCATAAATTTTGAAGCTGACTGTTTAAAAAAAAAAAAAAAAAAAGGCAACTAAGAGCATCCCTGAACTCAATAGGTATTTTGCAAGTTATTGGCTATAAAAATGGAAACTTATATCATGTTCCTAACTTATCTTTTAGTTTTAAACCCATACCAAAAAGTACTGGTTGCTCTGGTAAACATCACAAAACAAAACAGAAGTAATTATTAAACACCCAAAGACCATTCGGTCTGCTTCAAATATGCAAAGACATTATCATATCCTCCAATATTCCTTCAATCACGTGGAACTGAAAATAGTGCAATACAGAAGAGTCAGAAAAATATATACAGGGTCAAAATCTGCACAATAAGTCATTGACAGTCACTCACAACACACCTGAAACGGCCTTTAAAGGGCAGAAATCATGCTTTAAGTTTCCTGCAGAGTTTAAATTTGTACCTCATTATCTGCCTTTATACACAACTGCCAGCACCTGAGCACACGAGTATGTTAGCAGTGTCAGTTATTCCTCAGAAAATCACTATGAGCTGGACACATACAGCCAGTTCCATTTACAAATTGAACCTTAAGCACTTCTTGAGATGGTCTGAACCCTAAGCAGCGCTTAAAACACTTCTCTCCAGCCAAGCTGGCCGTATCAGTAACACGGCAAGTTGTTTCAGGTTGGTTCTTTGCCCAGAGCCGTACCGTGCACAGAGAAGTACATAAGAGCAGAAAAACAAACAAACAAACAGAAAACCCCTTAAAGCGGAGACCGTTGGGTGTCCGGAAGCAGCGTGCCGCGGAGCGCGCGTGCAAGGCCGGCACGCCTGACTATTCTTAATCGTTTCTTTCACAACCGCCAAACTACGAGCTATGCTGAAACACAGCTCTGGGGAGCGGGGCAAGAGGACAAATGCAAAGACCCCCTGTGCCTTCAGAGGACTCTGACAGTTGCCACGAGCGCTGCCAGCGTTCAACCATACTTGCACAGCTCCCATAACCCTGCCCTCTAATAAGCAAACCGCTGCCGCGCACGATGCACAAATGTAAAGTATACCAAAAAGCAGAAGCCTGCGTCTGCTTATTGTTAGAATTTTGGCCCTAATGATAGGATTTTCCTCATACTTGCAACAAATGGTGAGAAACCTTAGCGTGAAGGCTTTAGAGAGCTGTCAAAGGCACCTCTGATACTTTCACTGACGTGAATTTTACAGATACCTGCCAATAATATTTTAATCCAGCAAGAGCAAACACTTCCGAGGGCACAGTTTAAATCTGCTTGGACAGCTAGCACAATGAGTAACAAACTATATACATAAGGGGAAAACAACTTTTGTTACTTATAAATGAACATTTGTTTGAGTCCTTAGTAAAGCAGTTACTAGCACAAGAGGAGCAAGATATAAATGCAACACACACACACACACACATTCCCTACAACCAAAAGTCACAGTCCACAGTACTGCTGCACTGCTCCATCAACTTCAGCAAAATGCACCTACAATTGCTTGGAAATATGACAAAATAAATCCAAAAATATCAAGCACATACAAAGTATTAAGCATCTCTCACAAAATTTCCCTTCCCTATTCCAATTTAAGAATTCATTAAAAGGACAAGTACCACACAGACATTCATTAATTTATAGATGAATATAAGCAGGAGAGAGAAGACAGGAGGTGACTGAATAGGTAGAAGAGACACAAACCGGTGTGGAAATGTTTCCCTAGCAGAGCAAACCTGAATGTAACATCTCTTTGGTGTAGCAATGTATATGCTATAAGCAGCAACATGTGCACTTGAATGCATGTTACATGCTGCTCTCAAAGAATTGAGCTTCTTGTGAGATTTCCCTTATTTTACTCCTCTTCAACTTGTGCACGAGCTATTCACTTTCAAGAGAGGCCTAAAAGCTACCCTCTGTTTTGCTACATACACAGGAAAACATATTGTACTGCCACTGATCTACTCGTCACAAATTAAGGGGATATGTAGGCAACACTGTTGGCTTTCCTCTTGGGCCTTGGTTCAAGAAAAAGGCTACTTTTTTTTTTTCTTTTTTTTTTTTTAATAGTTTGCTTAAGTGCCACTTTCATACTTTGAAATTGTCGCCATCATCTGAAAGTGATTTTGAGAAATACGACCAACGTGCCTTTGCATTCTAGCTTTCATGATTGCAAAGGCACATACGGCTGAATGTCACTGAAGCATGAATTTCAGAATTAAACATATATATGCAAAGAAGGTCACATCATATATGAATAATACGCCTATAAATAAGCAGAAAAATAGACTTAAAATACTTGCCTATCTATTAATTAGTTATTAATATTAGATCTCTGGTTTATTCCCCTTCAAATTAGCAGTTAGCCACCCACTAACAAAATGCCAATTGCAAAACAAGAGGCTATATTTATAGCACAACCTACTCGGAGTTTTGAGAGACATGTCAGCCACCGCTAAACTGCAATAGTCCTGTTGGGTGCCTTCTTGCATTAAATCCTTACACACAGCCTTCGTTATAGGCAACTGTACCTGTGAAAGTCAAAACAGATTTTAGTAGCCTTTAATATATCGCATGACCTGATGCACGCATTTTTCCATATAGATGTCTATGCAGAAAAAGGAAAAAAAAAAAAAAAGCAGCGTTACGGTAATTCATCAGTACAAAGTTGGCTGAGACACTGACACAACAGTATCTTACAGGTTCTGTGTACCAAAGAGGCTGGGAGGACTGACGATCCTCTCCAGGAGATGGTAACAAGAAAACCTTGGATCTGATTCTACTATTTCTTGTCCAATAACTAGCTTTGATTGCTAGTACTGCTAGAAATGTACTACTAAATGTAATACCACAAAGTACTATTAAATTTTAGACTTTCTTCATACACAAAAGTTACCGCAGAAGGAAAAAAAGACATCTCTAACAATGCATTTTGCTAAACAATGGGGAAAAGGTGTCTGCACTAGCATAAGATATCCGTCACAAAACCATATTTGTTTCAAATCAAGTCATTTGTTGACTACTAGCTTAGATTTTTCAAGGACAACATAAATCAATTCTCTGTGAGACAGAAGAGTGCACTTTTCATATGGCCATATACTTAAAAGCAGAGGTCTCTCTATGAGCTCTCCAGTCCCTTTTCTATCAAGGAAAAACAAGTAGATAGAATACAATCAACATGGAACGCCTCCTTCCTTTAGCTTTTGCAAAATGATATAATTCAGGATTTCTCTAGCAAATTATACTGCATCAAGGATTTCAGTAGAGGTCAAAAGTCACTATGGTGAGTTACAGTTTGAAAGAACATGGACTATTCCACTGAGTTTTCTTCTGGTCTGTGATTCAGGATTTACCTCGAAACCAGCTCTGCACTGTTCTCCTCCCTTTGTATCTCTCCAGATACCTGACCCTGCCCACAGGGAACGTGAGCATCCTGCAGAGGTTCACTAGAAAAGGAGAGCTGACAAGAGAAATCCTGCTAACACCTTCCAAACTGCACCAAGCCTCCTGCCGAAAGAGAAGTGGGACTCGTTGTTTTGCATAGATCTGGACACAGACGTGAAATAGAGAATTACACAGAAACAGTCCCCTAGATAAACCTGAGTCCAAGAAACACTGCATTTCCTCAGCAAGAGACGGTTGCGCTCACATTTTGGTGGATACTAGTATTTTTACAGTTTTATAGCAGATTAATTTGGAATAAACAGGAATCTCTGAAAGATGACTTGAAGTGAAACGTAGTAAACATTGCTCATTTTTCCTCTAGGTATAAAATCGTATCACTTTCCGTCAGCTTGCAGGAGCACACTATTGTCCTACCAGCACCTTTTACAGCACTTCCTTCTACAGCTACCTGAAAGAAAAAAAAACAAGAACAAGAATCCCTCAAAACCCTCCTCATAGCCTTAAGATTTGCCCTAAATCAGGAGCCCTGTGCCAACTGTCTAATTTCTCATGTATTTATCCATAACAAAGTTTTTCTACAAAGAAATCAACTGTAGCTGCAACTAATTTTGCACGTTCCTGATTCACATTTAAATCCCAGGGGAATGAAGAGAATCTTGGACTACGACGCATTTGCTATCTGGATAACAGGACAACACTGTCTATGTTTCCAATTTCCTAAATTTTCCTTTTGGCTTAAAATTAACTTTAGGATTATAATTATTAAAACCTGAAGGAGTCAAAAATGAGAAAAGGAAACAAGGGCTGCAAGAAGAAACAAAATATTAAACCAGCTGGGATTCAAAAACCACTTTCATCACATTGGATATTTTTGTATACATTGTATAGTCATTTATTTTTTCCACTGTCACATGTAAGCAGGAAAGCTGCCTGCTATTTTAAAAGGACATAAGAAATAAAAGATGAACATGGTCCCATCCATACCTTATTGGGGCTTTTCCTTTTCATACACTGAAAAACATTTAAATCCTAAGCAGATCCTTTAACAATTTCCAGGATTATGATGGGCTGGACCAGTTAACTGAAAGTTTCCAATACCAGAAAATTTCATTCGAACAACGGCTGTGGGGATCAGCATGTCAAGTTTATTGTAACAGCTTATCTCAAAACATGTAAACACTATCCACAGAAGGAAAAGATTATTTTCATTTTTAAATTATTTTGTAGTTGCACTTATCCTAGGCAAACACTAACATTACTGATTGAGGGACATTTGACACATGAGTTTTACATTTTAATTATCCCTCTTAGGAATAGGGATGGAATTCAGAGTTTCTGATACGTTAGGGAGATACAAGGGGCTTTCTGGGAAGTCCTGGGTCACATAGACTACTCAAAAAAAACCCCCACACCTGAAAAAGAAAAAAACCCAAGCTCTTCAAACCACAGCTGAAAGAGAAAAAGATCAAACCAGTAATGCACACTTAATCCCTGGGGCTGGTAGATGAACATCCATTTATAACCGCTACGGCCAGGCTTCAGGACACTTACTCCGGGTATCACATCGGCCCCATAGAACTACTGAGGAAAGTTTTCCACCAGACAAACCACAGACCTCAAATCGTCAAATCTAGGTGCATCTCCTGACAGCAGCATCTACCTCAAGGATGCCAGGGAAGTTGCCTTCCCACCTGTTCTAACTCAATATATTCAGTTATTATGTTAACACCAATTTATAATTATTATAACTGAATTATATATATATACGTTATATACACACAAAATATAAAAATAACAGAAACAATAAATTCTTTGCCATCACAGCCTTCACCTGAGCTGCAGTTAAGAGGACAGCTAGATCTGATGCCCCCAATGCAGAAGAGCAAGAGGAGCACACGTGGTTATTTAGTTACACAAACTCCCTGTGGATGAAGATGGGGGCAAAAGTACTATTTAGACTATGGAAGGCAGTCAGAGACAGAAGAATAGGTAGCGCTGTCAAGTGATCACTGACTTCAATTTTAGCTCCTAAATCAGCTAGGCTCTTGAAACTGTTATTCAAGAATGTATCAAAAAATCTTATTTTTAGCCTCAAATAAAGCAAACTTGCCTGTCTACTCATAGCAGCAACATTCAGAAGAGAAAGATGTACACTGTAAACATGCTACAACATAGATTATTAAAAGCTAGCTCATTTTGTCAAGAAGAAAACTGAGAGCCTATAATACTTGCAAATAGGACAAGGTTCATAGGGATTTCTAGGCCCATTGTACATTGTATGTGTGTATCTATATATACTATATTTTTATAAATGCTAGAGGAAGGTAATAGCAGATCCATTTTTGTTCCCTTTCATATTCTGACAAGCAACCTATTTAAGCCGTAACCAGCCCCGACAATGCAATTAAAACCTGACCCAATTTCTAGAAGCAAATGAGCTGTGTTTACATGGCAGCGTTTTTCACAGCATAGGGATGTGCAGCCGAGTTTGTCCCCATTTACCCTGCCCCTCGATTCAGTCTGTAACACTGAAACCTGAGCTACTAAAAAAAAACGGTGCCTTGTAAGAAAATGACCAAGCACGCAGGGCACGGGGCGGCACCACACTCGGGGAGGCTTCCCTGTCCCAGCAAGGCTTGTAGAGAAGGCAAAGCCAAACCGTTCCATGGGCACAGGTTACAAGACTTATCCACGCTGCAAAAAAACAGATATCAAGGGAGTTACAAGGCTGGAGGCCAGGATTATATAAAACCAAAAAACTCTGTTAGTCGTCATCTTTGCTAGCTGAGTATAAATCACAATGTGTGTTGATACGAACCCTTATAAAAGCTACGATGGGGTTATACACTTGGATAAAATGGAGCTGTACAAAAGATCTGCAAAAAACAAACAAAATTTTAAAAAAACCCACAGCACATGCAACATATCATGGGGATTTTACTCATTTCACTCATATTTTTCTGTTCTATTTCAGGCATCTYTCTTTTTTCCTCAAGGAACCTTTACAACAATTAAAACCAGACATTATGAACGTTATTACTACCACTATTTATCTGAACATCAGAAGCATCCAAAAGACCCTTTTCTCAAGATCAGGGCCCCATTGTGCTAACGCTGCATAAACATGTAAGACTTGGTTCCTGCGCTGAAGAGATTGTAATCTAACTGGACAAGGTCGATAAACAACATAAAAGCAAAATGTCAAAAAAAAAAAAAAAAATCTCCTGTGCAAGACTTTTGTTGTTGTGTTTTAATATATGTTCCTTAGACCATCTGCTACAATCTTTCTTACTGACCAAGGTCCTCCAGACAGCCTGAATCACTGCTTCGGCAGATGCTGCCCTTCTAGCACATCCCATAAAAGAGATTCCTATACCGTGGGAGGCAAAAAACATCAAACAGCCCTCAAAGGTAACGAAAGGGCTAAGATACAAGGTTAAATGCTAGCCCTTGGTTTAGGTGCAGAAAAACTAGGTAAGGAGCTATACGACAAGTCTGCTCCGTATTTGGAGCAAAACAACATATATACAACTAGTAGTGACAGAACACGATTTCTGTTATTTTGAACTCCTACAGATGAAGACGTAGGGGTGCGGAAGGACCTATGAACACAGCAGAAATGGGAGAACTGAGCTCAGTTAGAATCCAGTACAGCGTAAGCAGGGAAGTGTTCGGAGGAAACAGGCTGAAAGGGGAAAGGAAAAAGCATCACAGCAACGGATGCTTTTTCTGTTCTTGGCTCTAGCTGTTGGGTTCAGTTTGGGAATGCTTTATTAAACAGCTGAATCTCCAGAAATTTATAAACCATTATCCTAGTGCRAGGCAAAATGTTACACATGTTCCTGCCCATCTAGAATTCTTCCTTCRTTCAGCAAATACTCAGTAGGGTTAGATTCCCCAAACAAATGATTTTCTAGGTTACTAAAAATCCATATAGCTTGTCTAGTTTGGGTTAGAAGCGATAAACAGGTGCATTTCCTACCATGAAGTCCACTCTTAATAGATACTACAATTTCTTCTCTCATTGCAACTCAGTAGAGAAAACCAGAAGCAAAAACCTCCTTTCAAAATGCCCTCTTTTGGGGGATTTTTTTTGGCCTTCACCTATTACTACAGAACCAACTGCTCCCCTCCCCCTTTCAGCACATTTCTGTTTTTTGGTAGTGTTGCTCTTTTCATTTAACCCAAGAGGTCTATTATGAAATTCTAAGAATACATAGTAATGCAGACAACTCTTTTCCTATTGACCAATCATCTACACCTAAAGAATATGCTCTTCAGCACAACCGTCTCCCCTGCCCAATTCTGTAACTAAACTTCAAAATTACACCATTCTTGTCACAGGATTTCAACATATGACAGTGGTGCACAGTATAGTACATTGTGAATTTTAAGTAATTAGCCACAAAGTTGCTCTTCAAATACGCTAAAACCACGCACGCAATAGCCGAGCAGTAGCACTTCTCAACTCTGACACAGCATGCAGCAAGTTATTTGTGTAAACAAGCCACAGCGTTATCTTTGTGATTGCTGTAAATGATGTTCAGCTCACATAAACCATCTGAGGAAGGGCTATGAACACCTCTCACTGGGCAAACAACGTCACCCCTTTCTCTTCCCAGATGCTGCTGGTTGACCTCTAGGCAATTTTCATAGGTACATTTTCATACATACGTGAGGCAGAATTAGATTTTTTTTATATAACTAATTTAATGTTCATTCATTTTCCAACAGAAGATTCCCAAGGAGGTAACGTTGTTCAAAACACAGATGAGCATGCTGCTAGGGTAAGAGAATAAGCAAGCAATGCATATTACTCTACCAGCTCCATGTCTTTCTAGGATCTCAAAGCAACTTTACCGGCACAGAACGCTGTGCCGATGAACCACTGCACACCTTCCACCAGACTCATCAAATCTGTGTTGCAGGTCACAAAAACATGTGGAACATTTCACTTTGCTTAAGCTGCAATGTTTTTTTCCTTCAAAAAAGAAGCAATAGATTTCCTAACTTTGAGCTGTACAAATTTTACTTTCTTTCAGTACGTGTCACCAATAGATGTAACTTGGCACTTTTAGAAACAATCTGTTCAAACTCTGCCTTTGCTGATACTTCGCCACTCACATGCATTATGCAAAAAGTGCCAGATCAGGCTTGGGGGAAGGACAGAAGCTTAAGAGCCCCAAGTATTTTTCTATAGGTGTGCTGTATAAAGATATCAAGAATTCTCTTTGGAAGGCTTCGGAATTTAAGTACATAACACTCCTTTTCAAAGTTCAAATTTCAAGCCATTTACATAACAAATTCATGTAAGTTGTTATCCAAATCCAAGAGCTGTCACGTGCTTCTGAATTTTCTGAACAGTTTGTGTTAACTCATGTCCATCTCAAAACCAGTGAGGCTCTTTTTTGCCTCCTAGTATAATATTGGAAAATTATTCCGAAATCCCACACCCTGATGGATGAGCTCTGTCTTCTAATCCCCAGCCTGAATGTACTCCTGGTGAAAACATACGCTTTTTTTTTTGTCCCAGTACTGTCTTTAATTTTATATAAAAATATTTATACTCGCTCAAGTATTTATCAACCCCTCACTTATTTAGAGAGGGCAATTATATCCTCTCTCAGACTTCACTTTATCAGGCTAAGTAAGCCAGCCAACCTCTCAGTGTCCTCTTGTGAGGCAGACTCAGCTTTTATGTCACCATTTTATTAGTTCTTTTTGGCACCTGTTCCACTTTATGTTCATCCTTCTTGAACATGGCCTACCAGAGTAACTCAGAACATTACCCATGAGGATTTAGCACTGTTCCCTTGCCCATTAGCAGCATTAACACCCTCCTGTTCCCACCAGAAGTACCTCTTCACCTTACATACCTTAGGACTACATTTTTCAGAGAAGCATGATACTAGTGACTCAGTCACCCTTGGTTTTACTGGCTAATATACACAGGTCTTTCTGTTCCTCCTACATTTTCAGGAGTTGAGACCCCAGGTTAGAGCAAAATTCTGATTTGTCCAAAAGCGCACGATAATGCAACTTTATGCTACTAAATTTCAGTCTGCTTTTTCCACTCCAGTCCTCAAGGTCATCCAGCTATTCCTGTATGATATTCTGTTTCTCATCTGTGATGATAGCACCCCCCAACTTTGTGTCATCAGCAAATTTTACTGCACACTCCTACTTTTGGTGCCAACTTCATTAATGAAAAAAAAGTCATTTCAAGACCAAATCTAAGGATAACTAATATTCCCAGGTCCAGCACATCCTCTGAACACAATCTGATGTCATCTCCCTTTTAACATGCTCCTCAGTCACTTTACGATTCTCCTACAACATCTCATCATCTATCTAAACTAGTAATTTCCCAAGTGATGCTGCAGCAAATGCCATACTGAAGTCTAGACAGATTACATTTAGTGCTTTTCTTTTGTCTAAAACCAAAAATGAACAACTTTATGAAAGAGAGGCAGATTTCACTATAGGTGTTCGTGAAATCTATGTGGATGAGTAAGTCTTGTCAACTGTGACGATATAAATATATATACACGTATATAAAAATAAGTATATATAGTATATATACTTATATACATATGTCACGCTCTCTCTCTCTCTCTCTCTCTATATATATATATTACATATTTTACATATATAGAGAGAGACATGTGTGCGCTACAAAGAATAGCAACCTTTCCTCAGGACAGAACTCCAGAGACTGAGACGTTAGGGCTAAGATTTTTCAGAAATTTGCAGTTATGTTACCCCTTATCACATTCTTTCTTCTTCCAAATACTGTACAATGCACATTAACTGTGCGTGAATAAAAAGCAATATGATGAGAGTGACAAGCAACACAGCATTATTCAAAGAGCTTTGCCAACCTCTTCAGGTTGACATTGGCTCTAACAGCCGCATCAAAGTCATAAAGCACGACAAAGGTCAGTAGGTTTATTTAGTTTGGGTGAGGAGTGAAAGGATTTCAACTGAAATACACTGGACTACCATAAAGAAAACCATGGCATGTGTGAATAAAACAAACAAACAAAAAAAGAAGCACTGCTTGTTCCTCTAGGCTACAAGAAGGTAGATACGCTCAGAAATATCGGTCAGCTCAGGCAAAGAGAACAGTGGAACAAAACCGAAATGGGTCAGCGAAAAGACCTCGCTCCCCAACAGGCTATTCAGAACGGCTTTCAGCCCGAGCCAGAAAACCAGAGCGCGCAGCCCCTACGAGTCTGTCTGCTGACTGTGGTGGACTTTCAACCAGGAATCTAGTGAACTGCAACAGCATAGAAAACACCTCAGCAATAACCAAAATCAAAAGATTCAGCACAAAAGGATTGTGTTTTAGAAAAAGTTAAACATACGAGAAACTGGGATATTAGGTTAGTGGAAAGGTGTGCAAACAACCTATTCTAAGCTGCACGCACATTCAGAAATCGATAAGCAAACTATTTACTTGCTTGCTTATTGTAAAAAGTATGAAATTTGTAGGAGAAAAGACAGTAACTATCTTGTCTAGAAAGCATCTCATCACCTCAGGGAACTCATATCAGGAAATAACAACTTGTATGGTATCTTCTATTTAGAGCAAAATCCGAGTATCTCTGACACCGTTTCTGTTTGCAATTTATGTAATTAACAGTTACCTCAGAGTGTTTCCTTGGGATCAAATACCCTTAGCTGCTCCTCAGGTTACTTGCCCTTCCCAGATGGCCAGTCTCCAGAAAACATCCTCTGCGCATCAGACATTTCTTGGTTAAATCCATTTTGATGGCTCATTAGTAGAATAATTTATCAACTGTTGCAAGAATGTTATAAAATTGTTTTATATGTAAATCAGGTTCCATGCTACTAGGGTGGAATTCTAACATTTTCAAATGTATTTTAATATGAAAGCTGACATCAAGTGTTAAGTTCATTTGATTATTTTTCTGTTTGTGTTATTAGTAATCAGTTTTTCTGGCACTCTTTTCTGTTCCAGTTCAATCATTCAGTTGAATTACTTGACCTCCTGGTGAACTGCACCAAAAAAGGAAAATTAACTAATGCCTCATTTGATCTTGTGACCGTAAAACTTGTGTTTTCATTCCCTCTTTAACCTTTGACCATCTCTTTTTCCCTTTAATTTGTGTGTTATGTACCTGATAGTTTTAAATGTTTCTTTTATTCATGAAAAAAAAAATCTGCTCTGACAGTTGATCTGCCCTCTATTCATTTTAACTATTGCTGATTTTATTTTAGATTCTCATTAATTAGCACACACTTAAAACCACTTTCTCATAATCCATCGTATGTATTTGACTTACTATATGCTCCTTAGCAGAAATGCATAGCAGTTTTCAAAAAAGTGGCAACTGTACAAACATGGAAAGCAGCTCAAAAAACAGGGGAACAACTGTTTTGATTTTATAAAATCTGCTATACTCGTTTGCCAGTTTCTTACTTTAATAAGGTCCTCTCCTCTTCATAATTTTACAGCGGACTTGAACTTCATTCACACTAATGGTTTTAATTGTTTTTGAAACAGATGTCAAACACCTGAACACATAAAACATTTTAAAAACAGAAATAGAACATAACAAAATATTGTCAATATATGACAAAAAGAAATAAAAGGGGGAAATATCACACATATTCTTGAATGAGGACAAGTAGTCCAAACTTTGGGTCACATTTGGTATCAACAACTTCCACTTGTGCTCATACTAAATCCATGAATATGGATCCTACATACATATCATGTTCAGTATCAACCCCAGGAGGATTCAAATCCCTTATCCCGAGGAGTCCTATATATGTATCCATTAAATCACAGCAAGAAGAATACACATAACCCTCATTTGAGCACACGGGTGCGCTAACCCGGTGACTATGCCCTTTATTCTATTCATACGGCGTATCAGAGACGTCTCATGCAAGCACAGGCTTCTAGGTCTGGCACCCATTTTGATGGCCATGCAGAAGCAGAGCCCCTGGTCTTTGGTGGCTAGCAGATCTGTTTCTCCTGAGCAAATAAAAATATGTGTTTTCAATATCATTCCCCCCAGCCTACAGACTTCCTGTTGTTGTAGAGCAACACGCATTATCTCCCAGAATCTACACCACAGAAACTAAGGGCAGCTTTTACTTTTGTTGACTCAAACTAGTTATCAACTTTCTGTTGACAATAAYGAAACTAGGATCACGACCCGATCGCACACCAGTGACATATTCACATCATCCGCTGCGAAATAATCACGGTTCTTCTCAATCAGAAGGTAACACTCACGTGCTAGGACACAAAGGGGCCTGTCCTTAGGTTTTCTCCTACTTCAGGTACATCTAATACTCAGCTTAATTTTTTAATATGCCGCAAGCTTAGTCACTGTCAAGATCATTTGACACTATGTTTCCAATTCCTTTGAATAACCATCCRCAGGGCAGAAAGGGGTCGTTTCAGGTCACAAACTTTACCATAGGCATATGGCAGKGAACCCGCGGTAGAAACATAAAATACCCCTCCCCACTAAACCAGATGGCCCACCAATCAACCAAGATAAAATCTAATTCTAGCTGCACTACTACTGCTGCTATTAAACGCTTGAACCAAAACCAGTGTAAAGTGGTAAAGACAAGAAAAACCCAAGAGACAGAGGAGAGGAAGGGGGAAAAGACAACGGGGGGGGGGGATACAGTGAAAAAGCGATAACAAAAAACAATCTATTGCAGCGGATAAAGCCTCTTTTAAAGTACATTTAAGATTTAAAAACTGGGAATGGCAGTGTCAACAGAAGAGGAACAGCAACGGTTCTCATCCCATTACAGAGGCCGTTCCACTAGTTTTGGTTATTTTTTTCAGTCTATTTTTTTTCTGCTGTTATAATTCCACTGCACTGGGCACCTGCCAGAGGCTAAATATTCTGGCTCTTTAGATAATTACATATTTATGATTCTGCTGAGAATTCTTAGTCAAAGCTTTTCTCTGAACTGTAAAATGCTGAGATATTCAGCAGAGAAAGTTCTCCAACACTACATGAAAACAGAGCCACCACTTCTTCTAATTTTTAAGGGCAGTGGTTTCCCTTTTGCTCGACTCATTCGCTAGTGGACTTTAACTAATGGTAGAACAAAAAGGACAGGGGTGTTCTCCCTCTGAAACAGAAACAGGTCTTACTATTTGGTTTAGCTTGCTTGCTATTAAAAAAAAAAACAAAAAAACCGCACACACACAGAAAAAGCCCTTCCAAAAATGGATCAAAATACAGTAGTATATAAACTTTTTAATTATTACCACAATACTTGCCCTACCCTATCACACAGCCAATTTATATTGTTTCATACTATTAACACTTCCTCTTCAATTTATATACCACTTGATTAGCTAATTCATGCCAGTCCAATAAGTAGAATTTATGAATGAATATTCTGAAATATAAGTGTTAGCTGCAACCGATTACCAGACAAAAAACACTGCACTTCTTCTTCTTTCATTGAAAGTAGCCCTATTGATTTTAGAAAGAGCAGAAAGGCTTCAGAAACAAAATTCCAGGTTATCAGTGAAAAATTAGTGATGAAAAAATGTATGACTACTTTATCAAATATAGACTGTGAAAATGCTAGCAAAATCTCATGAAGAATCTGGCAGGTCACTGGTAAAATGTCAACTCACTTCACATCATTATGAATTTCTCTGCTTTTAAAAAGGTAATAATTATGATCTAAACTGTATTTGTCAAAATGCTTTGCTTTTCTATTCTTTAGTTTGTCTGTTGGTTTATTTTGCCTACTAATGGAAGGCTTAAAGACCCCTTATGCTATTCAATGCAATACCCTATTTCATTTCTAAACTTCTAGCTCACTTGTGTTGCAGCAGTTGCCAGTGCTGCAGCTTGCCTGGTGGAAGCATGACAGACATTCTATTCCCAGGCAACTCTGCGATGGGTTTCTAGGTCAGCACTTTACCAAATCTTAGAAAAATTACGCATTTTAATTTAGGTTATTTGGGGGGGAGTTGGGTTTGTTTATTTATTTATTTATTTTTAACATTAGAGAATGAGATCCTACTCAAAATTAAGAAATACATTGTCATTTTGCTCTGAAAAAATCAATACTGATTATTAGTAAAAATTTTTCCATCTATGACGCATTATTTTATTTTGTTTTACCATTTCTCTACTTGCTTCTTCAATATCTGCTCAACTAAGAAAATTCTTTTAATCTAAGATAAGGGATTTGTTTCCTATAGAATACACTGAACCTTTCCAAAACCCAATGCTGTCACTCAATTTTGACTATTCCAGAAACTGCTGGAAATGTATATATTTTTCCTTTTAAAACTATACTCCATAAACTGTACAGCCAACAACCTCAACAATAAACTTCATCAGCGCTTTTAGGGCCTACTCTTGACAACACTTTAAGGATTGGCTAATTTTAAGCATGTGAGTAGTTCTTATTTATGTTTCAAAAGAAGTATTCCTACACTTGAAATTACATGTATGTACGTGCATATGTATTTGAAGGACAAGGGCCTTAGTCTTGCAGCGTTATTTATTTTGAAGCAACTATTGATGTCTCTCGTGGTCAACACCTTACGTCTCAAACTTTTGAAAGCAGGAGTCCCTGTTTTCATTGTAATGAAAACCAACTTTCAGCTTCACCATTTTTTTTCAAGGTCTGTGCAACTGCAAACATTATTTCTTATATACTTAGAAAAAGAGCATCATTATAATTGTGCCACTGACATTCAGCTCCTGTTGAGACAAAGTCATGGGGCGTATTATGATTTACCTTTTCCGTGACTTGATCCAAACACAGCATACATAGCCATGGCAACAACTGGTAATTCTTTACTTCCTTTCGCATTGCGATTCCAGTGCAAACTACAGGGAACCCTGAGGCTAGTGTCAGGGATCTCCCGCTGTCCTTGGCAGGGGCTCCAGGTTAACCTCTGCAAGTCCAGCTCCCGCTGCCACACTCCCTCCTTCCCCCGAGTTCTAGCTGCAGCATCCTGCCCCCTCCCTTGCCTGTCTTTTCCTGCATGGAACCATTTTAAGATAATGGACTGGCAGAAAACTAAACAGACAAACAGTTAAATCAGCATTTAGATGAGCTTAGCTGTTGTGGAACCACAGGCTAATAGTTAACATTCATTTATTTCTTCAGCTGTCTTAAGGAGTGGTTAGGTCATAGAAGACGCTACAGAATGTATCACAAAGGGGTTCAAAGAAAAAGTCTCACTAAAGTCTTGGGGAAGTTTTGGCAGACCTATTTTAATCCCTTCACTGAATTTCTTTTTATTTGGGGTGACTTCTCCATCCTCCCCAGCTCCTCCAACCACTCTTTCTGTTTCTGGACTAAATCCTTCAGATAGCTAATCATGTTAAGTATCGCCTCCATGGAATTTCCTGGCCCAAGAGACTTGGTGACTTCAAAGTTCTTCCCCTAAAAGAAGTCTCTTACATGTATCAACAGTTGATGTAACACACAAGCAGCTTCTTCAAAACATTATGTGATATAATCACCAAAAAGTAGACAGCACTAAGAGAAATGGACTTAAACAACTACAGCATTTAATGCACCCTATACTTTGTATTTCCCTCAAGAGACAATGTAGACATGACTTAGGATGACTCTGCTTTCCTAGAGACTAAGTAACTGCGTGCTCACTGCAAATCCTCAGACTCTGCCTGCGTCAGCTTCTAACAAACGGTAACATCCTCTATCCTCTTCTGCAGGGAGGCCCTTTAACTGATCAGTGATCAGTTGATCTCCATCTTTGTCAAACTAACCATGCAGTAAAAGATGGAGTCAAGAACATGGACACGGTGTTTTTCAGGATGCCTCTTAAAAGGCCACCATGTTGCCTTGCTTGATTTATCAGCAAGGGGATTCGTTATCCCCCTGTGGTTACTTCCTGCGGAATTAAATCCGTCACAGCAAGCCTTTGTGTGATATTCATAAAGACACATTTCCCAGCTTTTTGCAGCTTTCTGCATGCTCCTTAATGAAAGGCCTGCTTCAGTGAAATTTAGCAACCAGACAGGCAAACTGTCTTGCTTCTAAAATTTGCAAGAGAAGCCTTGCAAGGTATGATAGAAAAGATCTTCTGGGAACTTGCAAAGCTACTTCCAATCTTATTGCACTTCGAAGCCCTGAAGAATACAACTCAGGGACTGCAATTTGGAAAAGTATCCTATAACCCATGAATTAAGCACACCTAAAACAGAAACTATGGAGACACAAACATTCTAGCCTCATTTTGCATTTTTTTCAGAACTGATTTACACTTCAGTCATGCAACCTCAATGCTCTTTATATAGAAAATCTGAAGCTTCATATTCGTGGTTCTAGGAGACTGGAGGTAATTGATTAAAACGGGAATCGATTTTCTTTAACATCTTGGGCTGAAAATTGAGGTAATTCATAGGTCGGTTCACAAGCAAATCAGACATTCCTGCCTCTTGGGCTGAGACAGATAGCTGTAGGGCATGACAGAGTTCAGTTGACAAATTCTAATCTGCCACTACAAGATTTAAAGCCCAAAAAACTAACCTTTCCATACTGCAGCTAAGGTCAGATCCACTGTTTCTGAGCTTGCCAAAACCTGAAAAGATCTGATCCTTACACTCAACAATATTACATGCTCACTCCAAAACTATGGTCTTGCTCAGAAGCCTTTTTCTGAACTGTGCATGGAAGCTGGCTGTACTGACTCTGTAGTTTTCAGAAGTGAACTTTAAGTATTTTTCATCTCTTACTAGTTATCTCTAAGTATCCTGCTACAGTTCAACCTCTGCCATGTAAAACAAAGCAAAGAAACCCAACAGGAATTTTGGCCTCTTGTGCAGCATTGTTTTTTTGTTTTTTTATTTTTTTAACATCTTAAACATTCAGTTTATCACCTACTATAAACTGCAAAATACTTACAAACAGCTGCGTTCTCCCATTCTGCATTTTTCTCTTTGCTCCTTCTTTTTCGTATCGCTCATTCTGGATTTCCTTTTTTTTCTATTTTATTATAGCCGTGCTGTATGCTAGTTATAGCCTATCAAGTACAGTATTTGTATTACCTTTATGAAGGCTTCAGATCAGAGGAAATACCAGGAAATAAAATCATGTAATTTACTGGCAGTTCTGGTAACAAAACCCACTCCGGAGCCTTCATTCCTAGTCCCTTAACACAAAAATATACTTCACTAGTGTTCCAAATTAGCTTTATTAAAAACAAGCAAATGAGCTACTAATTAGTACTTCATAGTCAATACATTGAGTTTTGCCTTGAAGACCGTTAAATTGGAAACATGTGAAATGATGAAAGTTAATCCAAGATATATTTCTGTTAATGCTTTTGCTCTCTCAAGCAAGCTAGCTGTTCCATCATTTAACAAAAAAATTCATTTCCTAAAATTTTTTAATGGAAAACCTGATGCAGTCTTGTGTTTAGGCCAAAGGTCTAGGACTTCTGATTACTGTTTCTAATACATTCATTAATCCCTTGTGAACCTTGGGTAAATACCTACTTATCAACCTCTAAATGAACTTTTGAAATCCTAGAAGAAGTAGTATTATATACAAACTCTCCTTTACTTAACAGGCCTTTTTCGTTAAGCCTTCATATCTTGCCTTTGAAACTCTGATGGACATTACAGATAAATGGAAGAATGGGAAGGAGAACTGACCACAGTGGTACTGCCCGTTTTACCCGGCTATATCACAGGATAAATATTTGAAAACAATTGCCAACAACTGCAATATGTTAACTGATTTTAAGAGATAACTGGTGTTTTGCCCTGTTTAGTCATGTGTTAATATGTCATCTGTGATGCAGAAAGTAGGCATTTTTAAATTATGTTTAAAATAGAAAAAGCAAAAAAAAAAAGATACAAAGGATGCATAACTTCTATTTTACTTTTGTTTCTGACTAAGAAGAAGAAACAAGCTGCTCTTTCAGATCAAGCACCATTTGACCATACTTTGTCTACAAACATCAAAGACAAAATCAACATCATAAAATCTATAAAAGTCTTTATTTATTACAAATTTAATGCAAGTAAGTTATGATTACTTCTGGGATGACAAAGAATTTGTCTAGCTTGTCTCTTAAATCTACATTCAAACTGTTTCAAAGTTAATTAAGAGATGAGTAACTGTTCAGAAATCTCTAGAATAATAAAACAACTTTGTAGAAAAAGCAGCTCTTATAATGAAAACAGTGAAGGGTATTTCACATCACTACAAGTAAAAGTTAAGTATGTTTTATGATCCCTGCAACAACTAGCATGCCCTTGAGGCTGTGCAGTTCTGAATTTCTAATATCATTTGTAGAGGGGAAAAATTAGGACAAAATGCAGTAACATTTCAAATACAGTCTCAGTTTTTTAAAATTTAATGAAGTATAAGCCTAGGTTAATATGGAATGAGTCATGTTTTTAACAGAAGCAGTATTACGGAACTGTATTTCAAATCATGACTAAAACACACGCAACTAACCTGAAATAAGAAGAAATCAGAGTAGCTTTTTGTTGGAAAAAGGTCAACATCAACTATGAAAACTTTACAATAGAAAGGGCCGAGGGTAGAGCTAGTTTCAGTTTTGGAAAGTTAAAATACCAGGCAAAGTCACCAGGTAAAAACAACACCTTCTCATTCAACAAATCTGTTCCCAACAGATGCTATTCATCCTGACTCAATACAAACTTTACATGTATAAACTGTATTTTGAGCCTAAACATTAGGGTACTAAATGATAGGCACGCTTTGTGCAGATCTTCTGATTTCAGAGTTGCATTTGCTTTGGTTAGCGCCAAATAGGCTGCACTACATTTCACTCCGGGTTGCCTTTGAGAATCAACACGATCCTTCCCACATTACAATTTCAAAACAAGCCAGTTACACCCATGCAAACTCTCTGCCTCGGAGCTTCACTTCGCTCACAGTACAAAGACAGKGGAGTGGGAAAGGTAGCACCGAGGCTCTAATTGATTTACGCATTCTTTAGATCCATGCCCACAAACAAAACAAAGGAAACCAGCTCTCAGATCCCGAACCAAGTTTTCAAAGCTGGTAGTTAGAAACAGTATCCCTTTAACTTGGGAACAAAGCACAATGATTCTTGAAATACGAAATTCAGGCTGGCACTTTATGCATGTATTTCTTAAGGTTAATGCTGCAGTTAATGTTCTTATAACATACGTAGACTGYGACAACACAAGACACCAAAACTGCAGAAAAAAGATTATTTGAATCTGATCAAAGCTGGAGCATTAACTTCCAGTCCTTCTCTTTCAGGCCTCACCTCTGCTTTCTACCTGCTCAACTATTAGAAAACCTTAATAAACCATAAAGATACTCTGCAAATAGGAACTTTCAATAATCTGTAACATTTAGTAACATTCCAGAGATGAAGTAAGAAGATGATAGCATCAACCAAGCCCATTTCTATAGCAGCAAAGAGTTTAACTTCACTATCTTATGCTATCAAATGTTTTGAAGCAAAAAACACCTGCCACCGCAGAGCTCTTTAACAAGGGAAGATGTTAGTATTGAAACGAACTGCATCAAGCACCCAAGTGGGGGCAATAGAGCACTCAGCCAATCTACAGCTTCCCCACAACAGGCTTTTGGCCAAAAGAGGAAGCAAAAGCAGTTACCAACAGGATGAGCTATGTTATTGTCAAATTACACTTCTGGCTTCAAAATTAACATGTTGCCCTACTTTCCACAGGATGAAAACCTGGAAACAATATAAATAATTTTTTTTCAAACAGAATAGCGCTTTAATGTTGCTTAAAAAATTAAAACCAATTTGTGTGCTAAAAAGTAGTTATTCTAAAAATATTATTTGCAATACAAGTTGACTTACGGCATCTTTGGAGGAAGGAACCACACCACTTTTAGTCAGTTAAAAAGGTACTTACCATTGGCAGYGCATTGATATGCGGAAGTTTTCCTTTCAGGTGCCTCTTGCCACAGAAGGGTGATGCTGAAAAGGCAATAATGAGACAAAATAGGAAAAAAATATTATTTATTATTCTGAAAATGGTGGTGTTAACACAATAAAACAGCATCAAATACAGGCCTTCACAGCTCAAGCAGTCTGTTCGAGGAGCTGAGTTATTACCACTGAATTTGTATACAGCCTATGTATCAGCAGTGATCAGGAACAGAACAGCGAGCAGGGCCAGGTTTTTGCATATATCCTGTCGCTAGCCACATCACAAGAACTGCTCCTGCGGGGAGTCTGAAATACAGAGCTTTGAACAAATAAGCCTATTGAATGAATACTTTGCTTGGACCTCTAGACAGCTGTACTCATTCAGTAGGAACACACACAAACAAAACAACCTGAGTACAAAAATCCTGGTGTCTGGATTTTGCCTTAATTCTCCAGAAAGGGGGTTTGAAAGTTAACTAGACAAAAGCAGGAAGCTTACAATGCCTTCAATCCATGCCAAATTTCTTCTGGAAATAAATTCCAGCTAGTGACTTCTATATGCTTTGAAAAGCCCCAAACAAAAATACCTGTTCCAGTGGTTTGACTGCGGACTACTCTTCGGAAATGGTTAAATCCATTAAGAATCCATGATTGCACTAAGGAATGCAGTTTACATACACAGGTGTGACCATGCACCCAGATAGTTCACCAACGCCCGCACTACTTCAGTAACTGAAAAAATGGCTCAGGCCAGCTGCTGGCTACCTCGAGAACACGCACCTAACAGAAACTGTCCAGCAGAACATTCAAGGTAAGTCTTTCCCATCTTCAAAAACAGAACAAAATCATAATCCAAAATCCATGCTCACCTACGCTTGGGTAATTTTCTTTAAACATCAGGAATAGTTATTTTATCCATAAAACAATATGAACAGGCAAAAAGTTAAGTCAGTCTTTGCAAACACTTTTTGATGTCCAAGCATGTGTTAACTCCATCCATAGCAATATCCCTTTTTATTCACTACTGTTCACTACCAATGATTTTTCTTCACACTAATATTTGTGAGTGGTTGCTCTCCCTACAAATACTTGTTAAACACTACTTTTCTTGCTAAGAAATAATCTAATTAGCCACTCAAAGAACAGAAAGAGGGATAGACGGCTACGGGTGACTAAAAGTACTATTAAACTTTCTTTATATTAAACTATTTACAAAATGTCTGTAAACTGTGTTCAAAAACTTTTACTACAAGTAAGAATAAACACAGTTTTCAGGACTCATCGTCAACAAAGTTCTCTTGCATGTAATTTTCAAGTTCAACCAATAGGAAATGGTTTATTATAAAACCATTTTTGGACCCAGTCAAATAAAGCGCTGCAGCAATTAGGCTTATTTTATTCCTAGAACATCCCACTGCACCATCAGCACTGACAGAAATGTAACCTTTGTAATGCAAGAGTGGAGCCGCTGCAGAGGATGAGAAAGAACGCAGGAATGCGGGGAATTAAAAGAATTTGCAAACATGTTCTTTCCCCCATGCTTAGTGGTACTGGTACTGCAGAAATTATGTAAATAGAGTGAAGAAAACTTCACTTGTCAAGTGGCATGATTGCCTGTGTGAAGATGGTCAGAAAGCTTGGGGCTTTTGCACAGCAAGAGTTGGAGCCCAGCACAGAAGAGAAAGCGTTATCACCTCCCTCAGAAGCCCCCCTAAAAACACTACTTGCCTATCACCGAGGTTTTCCTTAAAAACAAAACACAGTACCGACCAAGAGCACACTGTTAGGTCACGTACTCTGCCTCTAAGACGGTCTAAATCTCTATAAAAGCTGTGTCCAAAGAAATACATTGGAGAGCTCTGCTGCCTAGTTGTGAGTGTGACACTTAGTTTGTGTTATTTCATCAGAGAAGGAACGTGACAAACGCAAATAAATGACAATTGCACAAACATAAACAATCTTCTTCAACAAAAAAAGGCTTCCTTCAGTACACACCACCCAAACCGTCCCTTTCCAACACCCCTGCGCCCTCATGTAAACTTCTGAGTGCAGTCCTTATGGCCAAAGCTCGAGAGGGAAACCTTTCAGATGCAACTGCGGAAGAGGCTTCTTGTCCTCACTTTTAAAGGATCTAAAGAGGGCAGCGACACGGAAAGAAGCTGGACTCAAAGACTCAAGAGAGGAGAAAACAAGCAAAGACAGGGTTCACTGCCTCTGCTTCATTCCTCRCTGGTACTAATTGGTTGGAGGCTCCAAATTTAATTTAGAGTGCTTTCAATGACACGTAAACATTTAGAAAAATCTGCAATGGCCTCCTTCAGAGTCAAGTCACCGAATGCAAATGTCTTGTCAGCAAAGCGTTTTCCTTCCATATTTATCCTACCGGATATTGTTCATGTAGCAAATACCCTGAGATAAGGCTATACTTGACTGATTTTAGAATCTCTCTCACTTTTATATACAGGCCTGTTACAGTGATTTAAACATGTGGCCAGGTGTAGCAACAGCTATACTACATGACACAACCCAGCAAACACACTTGAAGTTGATAAAACACACTTGGGTAAAGCACACTAGCAGCTAAGTTTAGATCCTTCACATGTGAGGGGGTAGGGTTTTTTTTTTTTTTTTAAACTTATTCAGCATTGGCTGAACGCTGCTCCTATCAACCTAAAGGAAAACGAAAATTTGGCTAGCACTGAGCATTTTCAGAGAAATCGCACCCTGTGAGCTCTGTGGCAGGCACCGGCAAGCTGTGTCCACCCAGGGCTTTCTCGCAAAAGCACGGCGTGCCCGACGTCGGTGTCCGCCTGTAACGCTACGCCCAAATGCACAGCACAACTTCTAACGCTGTCTCACCAGCAAGAGCATCCAGAGGTGATGCAGCACCACCTGCAGCAATGACCTCTTGCGACCTGCTTGCACAGAGAGGTGGCAGAAAGGACGTCCAGCCAAACGGGTTGTACAAGACAGGTGATTCCCACCTGCAGGGCCAAAACTCGCACGTCAAACCAGCTCCCAAAAAAGCAAATACCAATCTGTGCTGCCAGCGTAGAGCGGGCTGTTGTTATCACCCRAGGAATAATCATGTGGTACAAACACAAAACCACAGATAAAAGCAACTGCGGCACCACACAACGACAAATCTGGTTAAAAACGCACAAAATACAGATGTAGCCTAACATTATTCCTTACCTGTTTCCAAACATAAGCAATTCAAAAAGGGGATTTTTTAAAAGCTACTTGTAAAAATGCTTCATTTTTTTCTTTTACAAACATTGGCATTTACATTCTTTCCCCCCATCCGTCCATTACACAAAGAACCCAACAGAAAAGGCTGGGTAAGTGCTACTGCTAAAACGATGGATTCAGCAGGAGCTTTGAGTCATTTCTGCTCTTCGTTTTAACTTGCGCGTTCATGTTTTTCTTATAATCCTCTTAGGATCACACTGTTTATACTACTTTCCGTGAGTCTTCTGCTATTTTAACTTTAACARCAAATTTACTCATTAAATTTTGTTCTTTGTGCATTACAAAAGCCTTCTACAGACACAGCATCTTTTCCACTAAATTCTCCTTGAATATCTTCTTTTTTTAAATCTGGCTGCAGTATCTGGAAAGAGTGTCCCAAACAAAATAGATTTAAAAATAACTAAATCCTGGATATTCCCCTCAGTAGCTAGGCTGCAAAAAGCATCAGACAATAGTTTAGAAAGCCTAAATTGAAAGCTAATCACTCCATTGAAAGCTTCCTCTCATTTGGTTAATAGGCATACAAATGTAGTGGTGATTCTACCACTGCAGTGCTTGGAACATAAACACAGAAAATCAAAGTTTTCTCTTTTAATCCAAGCTCCACAGAGATGTATGGAATTTTTTTAAAAAATAATTCATCACTTCTACAATAACATCTGTTTTTCTGATCTAACAGAGGAGCTGAATTGAGACAAATACCAACTCAAAAATTAAGGAGCAACAAATATGTACAAGTGAGAAAAATGAGGACCCACACACAGGATAGCACTAAAAATGGTCTTTACCCGCAGTAAATGAATTGGCAGTAACAGAGTTCCTAGTGACACAATAAAACACACTTAAATGGCATCAGAAACCACAGCCACAGCACCAGAACTCTTCTCCGAGAACCCAATGGGAGAACAGCATCGGGGCAGGGGGGCTGGGGGTGGGAATAATGTATATATTCATACCATGTAACAGTTAAACAACCTTCCACAAAGCAGAAATTCTCCTTCATATACCAAAGACATGGTATGTATGTATACATAAGTATGTGAACCAACTATTAAAACAAAACAGGACACCTAAAGTGGTTAAAGAATAAGAAGTGGGTAAGCAGACAACACCAATCAGGATAAAAGATCTTCTGGACATACGAACCACTCAGTTTTTCAAAAATAGGCCAAAAAAAAAAAGGATTCGCTGCAACATGATAAACACAGGAAAAGCAAGACCAAATAAATTATTTAGCAAAACAATATGGTAGTACGGTAGCAGTTACATGCAAGTTTAAAACAAAACACCAATTTCTGTAATAAAAGTCAAAAATTGAGGAAATCACAGAAGCTAGCTTACAGCCCACTGGAAGGAAAGAAACCATCGCGGCCAGTTCTATTAAAAACCTACAGCACAAGAGCGAACTTGTCCCTATCAACTGATTTGCATCACTGGGAAGAAGTGAAGAACCACCACGCTGCAGCACTACTCCACTTGCAAGTCAGTTAAATGAAATTCAATAGTAAGCAAGCCAATTCACATAAAGTGAATTAAAACCTTGGATCTAATTCTCTTATGCAAAGCATCCTATTTTACTGTTACTGAAAAGAATAAAATATAGTTTCACAAAACACAGTGTCTGTGAAGTATTTTGTAAAATCTTTACATGAAAAGCATCGTATCTATGATCAAATACTGTTTTGTTGGGGAGTGGAATACTTTTCTTCCCTTAGCATAGTCACAAAATCCTACCTTTATAGACTATTACGTATATGGCAGTGCTCCGCAAAAGTAAATTCAAGGTAATTTCTTATTTATGTTGCTTTTGTGTCGTTCTGAAAACGCTGGACGCACTAACTCACTGGTAAACGAACTGAGTATTAAACTGAAATTAATCACTGCAAGATTAATCAGAGAAAAGACTGAAAATAACAGCCTGTCAAACAAACTGTGTGTGCTCAGCAGACTCTCACCTCAACCTGAGAAGAGCAAAAAACCCCTCTCCTTATGAAAAACAAAATCCTAGAGTGTAACATTTAGGGGCCACTTAGCTATTCTCCCTAAGTTTACTATGCATTTTAGATACATAAATAAAAAATTGAACCAAGACACAAAAAAACCAGACTGCTTCAAAAAGGAATATGTATTTTTTTTTAATTTCCTTTCATAAAGGTAGGAAGAGCCCATTAACTCAGATTAGCCTGCACAGCTGAAAGAGGGMAGACACGTTCTTTTGTCAACGTGATAGAAGGTTTCTAGGGAACTGATGGTTGCAAGGTTACCAGGCCTTTCCAGTCGGTCTTGAATTTGGGGATATAGAACAGCGTTCAAACGGTTTCCCTGGGTAAAATACCTTCTCTTTCTCCATTTCTGCTAACAGTGCCTGCCTTGTCTGTGTTTTTTAGATATTCAGGGCAAAATATTCCTCTGCTTTGGGACTAATGGTGGCCTTGCAGAAGAAGCAGTCTGGATTATGGCAGGCATCAGAAATCATTATAGTGGGGCAACAGCACAACTGTATTTCCGTCTGAGACGGATTTGTTCTCGAAGAGCTTCGTTTATTGAATGCATTAAAATTCTGTCTCAAATGTACCATGCTTTGGGAGGTGGGACACATGGTTTGAATAGCAATCATATTTGGAACTGGGATCAAATTAGAGCACATTTAAATAAGGAATTCCCTGAAGATAACAAGAGGACATGACAATATTCTATTATTTTCAACCTTAATGAATGTAACCACTATTCAAACTATGCCTGTGTTTCTCTCAATATTGGTACCACTAGCACCCCTACTTTTCTGAGCAATTAGAAGTCAAATATGGTATTTTTTCCAGAGTGAAACCAGGATCTACATTTTGTCTTAAGCCAAGCTAATGAGTGACAGAGAACATTTAGGCAATGCAAGAGAGCTCAGGTTCTGCTGCAAGGCAGAATATTTGCAGACAGCTTGACATCAACAGGCTCAAGAAGTCACGCTGTGGCCACTGAACCCGAACACAGAGCACACCGAGTGTTGCTGAAGCCCTGCCTCTCTCGCTATCTGCAAACGTGTTAGGAAGGTTAGTTGCTCTCCATCTGCCTGCTGCTGCTGCTGAAGCACCTTGCAGAGTATTTGCCCTCCCAGCAAAGTATCAGGTTTAAAAACAGATATACCAAAGTGTTCCAAAATCTACCTGCATATGCGGTTGGATTTTAGTGGGGCATGTGAAAGAGTACTAGCACAGTCAGAAGAACTGGGATCCAAGGATTCTTCTAATACAGCAGTCAAAAYTGAGTTACTTTTAATAGTAAAAATCACTTCACAGTCCATAGGTATGAAAACATTTCTTTGAAAATTTAGTCGTACCAGAGGTCAGAACTAAAGTTTGTGATGGAACTTAGGCTCATATACTCCAGATGTTCTTGGATGGACTTCCCCTAAAATAAAGCACTTATAATGCTTTCCAGATTCTTCCAAGAATTATTATTACAATCATTATTTTATGCAAAGCCAAAGAAAAATTTAAGCATCTCACAAAAAAAAACTGACTGCCCTGAAATCATCTACTAAATATATCATGAAATAACTATTTTTTCCAAAAATAGTGCTCTTCCAAAGCTTCTACATGTCTGCTTACAGTCCCATTTCTGCAGAAGTCTTCCTAAGCGACACTTGCTGTATGTACTCACAGAGCAGCACAACCTTTCCCCACAAATTCAGTGTCCTGTTCATATTTTCACATGAATAACCTGCAGAATAAGCTCTTTCTGTACAAGTGAACTCTGTGATTTAGCAGCAGTTCAAGTTGCCCAAGATCAAGAAATACCCGAGGAATTTCACCCCCTTTTTTAATCTCTGAGAGCCCCTATTCCACTCCACGCCCCACCACCAGGAGACTACATCTTCAGTAGTAGACTACATCAGAGGCCTCCTGCCTCTGTCCCTGCCCTGCTATCATCATGTCTTTAACGGCAATATTGCGGACTTACATGAGGATCCTGAGTCACAAAGAGTTAAGACATTTCTGGAGAGGGCTGTAGCTGTTCATGCACTGGTTGTCCAGCTAACCCTGTTAAAGGGATGACTTATTCTAACATAGCAGCTCCTGAACTGTGACAAATTACAGAGTAGGCTAGATATTTTAAAAAAAAAGAAAGACTGTGCTTCTCTCATTTATATGGAAAGGTGCAAACCTACTTCAGAAACAGATACGCCATCCTTGCAGCAGGGGCTGAAAAATTCAAGGGAAAGGAGCACTACATTGATTCCCAAAGCTGCCTCTCACATGTAAAAGCTCTAAGRGTATAACTTACCTGTGGACTTTGGCTTAGCTTTGTTGTTAAATCACATCCTAGCCCATATCTATCTGCCCACTGCATGAGCAGACTTCAGTACCCTCACTTACCTGCTCCCAGGCATGGGTTCTTGCTACTTACTTTACCCTAAAAATGGCAATTAATAGCTTTCTACCACTCAGTTCCCTCAACCGTCTCACTGAGGGGTCAGAAGAGCACAGAACGGACTCAAGAGAGGAGGAAGGAATACAGCCCATGGAAAGGAAGAAATGCGGGGACTGAACTGTCCCTATAGCTATGTCATCGAAATACACCTCTGTTTCTAAGGGACAGAAAAGCTTTTGTTTGGTATCTTGGACAACAACGGGAACCCCAGCACAAAACCTTGCAACAAAAACAGAATGATGTCCTAGGCAATGTGAATCATACCACATTTAAACACAGACACTAAACTGTATTAAAAATTATTATTCTGTTTGTCTTTTCAAATCCTTCAGATGAACATAGTTTCTCAGCCCTGGTATCTGTCACAGAGATGGAAGAGGGGAAATATTTGCATTGATATTATACTTATTATATGTGGAGTAAAAGACACGGAAACTTGTTSCAAAGAATAAGCAGCCTACAGTACAGATAAACACAGCAAAACATTTACTTTAAAAGTATGGTCAAGAATAGCATTTATTATATAAATGGATTAAAGTCATTAATCAACAACAGCATTAGAGTAATCTAATCATGCCACTTGTTCTTCACCTATTTTTTTGAACAACAGGACCCAGGTGCAATGAAGGAAAACAAATGTATTTGATTCACCAATGGCAGCATATTCACAGGATTTGACAAGCATCAGGAATCAAAGCCCCAGTAGAGAAGCTTCATATAAAGACTGTCAGTAGGCTATAATTAATTTATAACAACATAACAGTGCCCTTATGTAAGTTAAAATAGTAACTTGTGTTTGTCATGAGCAGTAAAATAGAGCTTACCTGCATGTATACAGTTATACTATTACAGTTACACCAYGTACCTCCCACCCTACATGATCTATTCTGAAATAAAAGGAGATTGCCTTCAAAAAGATATTACATTAACATTTTCTGTTGTTTTTCCTACTGTTTCCTTCTTTTTTTTCACTCCAAATTGGTGCAAGAAAAACAACCAAACTTAATTTGTTTCCAGAARCAAATAAATATTTTCATTTCACTGGAAAAAATTTCTGTTGAATTTCTTACCATCATTGCAGATGCATGGTTCAATCTATAGCTCTTTTAAACTAATGTATTTTGTGTATGGAACTACACATAGCAGTTGTTTATACTACAAACAAATGGAAGTGTGATTAGATAACCTATTATGCCGCTCTGCAAACAGCCAAACAACAACAAMAAAAAGTGAAAAAGACTCCTAATATTAGTCCCCCAGTACCCTGTATTTTCTTTTAGACGAGATAAAAGATTTTATCCAAGAGAAATTCCAAGATACCTGAACGAGAACTTAAGAACAGCCATACTGGATCAGGCCAAAGGGTTCCCTGGCCCATTATCCTCTCTCCAATAGTGACTTAAAGGCAGACCCATAAAGKATGAATGAAAACAGAGCAAACACATACGGTATTTTCCCAAATAATCTCCTAGCCTCCAACTAATTTCAACTCAGGTGACTTTCTGAGCACAATTTGATTGGTTTCTTGTGTTTAATTAACCTCAAAGGAATTGTCTTCCATTAACTTGTCTGGTCCCATGTTAGCAGCTACAACACCTAAGCAGTTTTACAGATCTGCTCTCTGTTGTGTAAAGAAAGACACAAGCTGTTCTTTTGCTGTTTTATATATCTGTCTTCTGTTAGCTTAACTGGACACCCCGTAAGAGAAAGTGAACCTCTGATCCTTACTCACCCTCCACATGATTCTCATGACTTGATAGACTTAACTATACCCCCACTCCCATGTCATAACTTTTCCAAATGCAAGCTGCCTTTCCTGCCAACTCCTAACAGTCAATTTGTTTTGACCAATACTGAGCACCATGCTGACATTTTTATGAAATTGTCTGTCGTAACCCCATGTTCTTGCTCCTGGCTGGAAACGGTCATCTCAGAGTTCATCATTTCCTACACGAAGTTGGACTCTTCCTCCTCCCTGTGCATCMCTTTACACTGAAATCCATTTGCCATTTTATTGCCTTGTCAGTCTTGCAAGATCCTTCTGTTACTCACAACTGGCTCTCAATCTTGCCGTATTGAACAGCATATCATTCCTTTCTCATCTTGCTGCTCTCACCCTTTTCTAGGACATTTATGAGTAGGTTGAACAGCACAGATCCTTGCAGAGCCCCTCCACTGGTGACCTCCTTTCATTGCAAGAACCAACGATTTATTCCTATCCTCTTTCTCTCTCCTTTAAACAATTCTTTTTCCATGCAAAGATCTTGTTCCTTATGCCAGGGCTGCTTACTTTTTAAGTCTTTGGTGAGGGACTCTACAGAAAAGCTTTCAGAGTTCCAAGCTGGCTGTATCAGCTGGATCATCTTATCCACATTTGCTGACTCCTTAAGAAAACTCTAATGAGCAAGAGTGTATACATTGATCYTTCCTAAGCAAAAAACATTTATCCAGGAGTCTACTAGTGATATCCTTTATTACTGTTTCTATCTATCTAGCCAGTACAGATATTGGATTTATGCACCTGTAAGTCCCCAGATCTCCCCAAGAACATTTTCCTCGGAAATTGCATGCCACTGGCTCCTTCCCATGTTCTGGTACCAAGAGAGCTTTAGAAGAGTGGATATACACTTTGATTAGTAATGCTGCTGTTTCTACTTTGAGTTCTCTTAAAACACCCTCTAGTTCTGGTGATTTGCTGCTGTTCATTTTGGCAATTTGTTCAGTAACTCAGTCAGATTCTTTGATGAGTACCCCACARAAAAGGTTTCCGTTCCTTCTGCAATGGACTTAGAGTCTCCAACTACTCATTTCACCGGTTGGCCCTACAGACTTTCTCGACAGTCATCTTGATTTTGGAGGATCAAAGAAAAGATATTTTTGATTCTTTCTGCTAGTTGCTAGTTACTGTCTTTTTGGCCTAGTTATTGTGTTTTTATATTTAAACAGCCATAGKTTATGATCCTTCATTTTCCTCAATCGGACACAAGACTTCAGCTTTTTAGGATGCATTCTTGTTTGTAGTAGCATCCTTTAAGCTGCTGTTTATCCATACCCACTTTCTTTGTCCTTTGTGAAGCATTCCTAGGTGGTATGCGCTGGCCTGTACTTCTAATATGGTGGCCTTTAGTAAAATCCACAGTACCTGTAAGAATTTAACTCTATTTAGACTGTTTTGGCAACTTTTTAAACAGGCCTCCACTTTTTTACATAATTTTATTGAAGTTGAATAGAACTGTGTGGATTTTTAGGCTTTAGTTGCATCTTTCAGTTGCTGTGATAGGCTGACTCTTAAACTTCAAATTTTGAAACAAATCTCATGCTCCATTCACAGTGAATTCAACGGTTGCACCACTTGCAGACTCCTTAACCAGCTGCTCCAGAAAAGAGTTAGACATTTGGTCACTATATTATATTTCGATACGACAGTTGCCCACTTTACACGGGATTAGCTGAAATCTCCCACAGTTTCCAGTCCTTGTTCCCTTTCTAATCTTTGTAGGGTGTCACAGCCAGTGACACTTGATAGGGTGGTCAATAATACAGATCCACTGTCACAGGTGTAAGTCACCACCAGAAAATAAAGCACTTAACACATTGTTATTAAAAGCGTTCATCTACAAGAGGTCTGCCTGATTTCAAATGGGGAATTGTGTTTAGCATGGCATTTAAAAGAATGCCATTAAATTTCAAGACTGTATTCCTGAAAGAATATTGGCCAATACATGTGCTCATCAACAAAAGCTCAAACCTACAAAGAATTCAGTTTCTTGCTTACGAGTTTTTATTCAGGAAGCAATTCTAAATCTTATCTACATAGTAAATTGACTAATACTCTTCTCAGTGTCTCACATTTCCACTCTGATTTTCTGCTCTGTTCTTCAGTAGGGCTCCCTGCAACTAGGGTTAATAGCGTCTTATTTTCTCTGTAACGTGCATGTTCCAGCAGTAATTGTATAGGATGCACCAATGCCATCAAGAATGACTTGAATTTAAACTTTATCTTTTCTGAATGTAAGAACTGATACTAAATTCACCATCTTCAAAAGTATCCCTGAAAAAAATAATTTTATCAAGCATATTACTTCTCATTTTCAAACATCAATATAAAATTGGAACTAATTACTACTCTGTGCATTAAGCAGCATTTTAAACTCAGTAAAAGTCTACCTAAGAACTCAGAAAGCTGTTAATGGGCCAGGTCTGGGGTAGTGGTTAAGTGACTTCTCAGACTAGGAGAAAAGAGACGGCAACTTAGCAGGTGCAGAAGCCAAGGACAAGAAACCATCTAGGTATTAGAGAAGCCTATTGAAGATAGTATAACTGAAAACAGATTCTAAATAACAGGAAAAACTTCCCCAAAACAAGTATCATGCAACCAGAGAATGGTGAAGGGAAATAACAAATCCCCACTGCTTAGGATATTTTAAGCAAGAGTGGGAAAGACTCTGGAGGGATAAATTCTGCTTAAGGAGACATACACTAYACAGTGTTTGATCTAATAGGTCTTTTCTCTTTCTTTACTTTTTGATTCTTATCTAACAGTTTCACACCAGGAGTGTAAAATTGGCTGAGCTGTGCATCCTGCAAAACTCCAGGTTCAAACTGGGTTCGGCTGAAGATAGGATTTTGCCATTTAGGAATTTCATCTGTGAATTCAGTCTCTGAGACTGCCTGCAGACTGCCATCAGGACTTCATGAAAAGGTTTTGCTTGTTTGCAAGTGAGCGATTCATATTTACCAAAGTGACTTACTAGACTAACCAGAGAGAGTAACACGAAGGACTGGAAATTCTCTAGTGATGGTCTTTGAAAAAATTACTGTACTTTATAGTAAACTTACCTACTTGATCCTTCCACTTGTGAAAAAAAGAAAAACAACCTTGCCCACATCTTAATTTTAGCATATGCCACATGGCTACCATCACTGAAGTTATTTGCTCTTTGCATGCTTTTTGTTGCCCTGATACTGATTTACTAATATGTCCACAGACTAGCCCACTAGGATCAGCTATTCGTCATCCTTAAAAAAAAAAAAAAGTGATGGATGTCCAGAAATTTAAAAAATTAAGAACTTATAAAAAAAAATTCTGCTATTTATACCTCTGTTTTCAGTTTAAATGTACACTTTTTTTTTGTTCTTTTTATTCACGGAGACTACATAGGACGCCTGAACATTTTGCTGCTTTCTTTTGTGGTCACACCGAATCACAGTAGGTAATCAAGGAAATGACCGACAAATGCTACAGTGAGAAACAAACATGTTTGTAAAAAATACTCCACCTAGCACAAATATTTCTGCTCTGTGTCAGACACATCAAATACTGGGGTCTAGCTCATCTCCAAAGAGAATACTGAAGATATTATTTTAGTCACACCTAGTGAACTTTTTTTTTTTTTTAAAGCAGTTTGCCATGCTTTTCAAAATCAGTGACAGGATTTTAAAATGGAAGAACATGATGCATATAGCGCTGTCTAATAAACACACAGGAMCTATACAGCACTATATAATAAATCTATAGAACCAGGCAGCACAATAATGATACATCTTCCATCAGCCCATGAGTACTAACAATCTATGTTTACATGCAGCAGTGCTTCCCAAGACCCTGCTTAGCAGATCAGATAAGGCAAGGTTCAATACGTGTGCTTTGTTACATAAAGACATACAAGTGCAATCACGTGTTAGGATTTTGTCTCTCATTATTCTTTTCACCGCCTAAAGAGCAAGTGAAATCTTCAAATTACAGAAATGTCTTGGGCACAAGCACTTCTGTCCCATTTAACACRCTACATTTTTTTTTATTTTATCAAGAAGAAAAATCCACTTGTCTCATTTTCACGGGAATACTGCTACTAGATTGATGTGGACCTGCAATGTCTTTCCCAAGAAGCTCCATTTGACCTTCTTGGACGGTAGTTCTCCTTTAGGGTGCTTCTTTGCATGCACAGCACAGAGACATTGATTCTCCTCCTCCCACAAAAAGCAAAAGGACAATATTTTGCTAGCAACATTTCAATACTGAACAAGGTAACTTTTATGAGCAATTAGTAGTATTTATTCTTTTGTCGAGTTGAAATAATTTCCTCATGAAATTTTAACCAAGTCATTTGTTTATACAGTGATTCACAAAACATTACTAGCTTTATCTTTTTCTCCTAATAATATTCTCTTGTAAAGTAGTAAAAAATAAATATGAAACTACTATTTTAGCATGCATATGAAGGGTTAATTTGGATTACTTCAATCTATTAAGACTTTACTACGAAATTCTTAAATGATTTGGATTGCAGACCATTGCCAGCCCTCAAAATTACACATGCCAAACACTTTTACTGAATTTTGAAAAAAAAGGCTCCTTGGAGCAGCTACAGACCACGTACGATGGCCTCACACCTCACAGTACACAGATGTGCGGATGCAGACACGCAGGCACACTGAAGGGCAAGTATTTATCAGGCCAGAGAAGCAAGCCATAACATAATGTGTTAATAATACATATATGAAAGTGATCTAGGTACTTCTCATTACTGTGTAAAATTCCACTCTCCCAGTGTAAAATATATAGCCTTAAAGGGTAAGATAAGGGAACAGAAGTGAATTCTACAAATATGGCATAATGAAACTCAATATATGCACACATATGATGGGAAATGTAAATACAGAGAGGTTTACTTCTTGGCTTGCAATTTCAGCTTAAGGATTCAGCTTTTATTTTATTAAGGGGTATAACAATTTTTTTTTTCATCTTTGCCAAAAGTTTCTGTTAAAAATAAATAAAAATCTTATGCTACCCTTAATCCAAATCCCTCACTGAGGTATTGGCAACAACAAACCAACACCKCAGAGTCTTTCGTATGTGGGCTTATTACTATTCTCGTAAGAAAATAAAGCTTTTGTAATGAATTGTCTTTGTTCAAAGAATTTTAAGGTTGAAATTAATGGACATTGGTTAATATCGACCAGATCTGAGAGAGAGAGAAATCTCTGATGTCAACAGAAACAGTTGGCTGAGCTGAGTAAGGGAGGGTGCAAACGCTCTTCGGTGCGTGCTTTACTGTGCGTGCCCCTGGAGGGAAAGGCTGCAACGCGAATGGCACAGGAGATCCTGCAAGCATAGGAAACACTTTAACACACAGGAACTCAAAACCAGTTTATAGGAAACCACGCATCACTATTTCCAATTTCCACAGAGTCACTTATGGATCGCTAGAAACAAGCGGGCAAAAACAATTCAAGACTCTCTCTCGTTTTCTTGAAAAGTAACAATAGTGGTCAGAGTACAACCCAGTACTAAACTATTTGCAGCTTCAGAAGTTAAAACTGGCATTTCAGACTGACCCCAAACCACACACACAAAGACAGCGCTTAGGAAAGCACCACTGCGCGTTCTCAGCAATGCCTTAGCCTGCGACTACCGAACTTCACGCTAATTCGGTTTCCATCTAATCTTAAAGGCTGCCTTCGCAGGACCCCCGTCCCAGCACGAACTGCTAGCGGCCACCTGGATTTCTCACCGGGACGTACACGGACCAGGAGCTCCCAGAACCCGTCCTCTAACCTTCACCTCTGAGCCAGGCATAGCAAATGCAATTTGGGTAATTGCATAAATATATACGGCCTGTTAATTCAGAGTTTACGTTTTAACGTTCAGTTTCCAATTTTGGCTACCTAGACGAGAATCTTACTTAAGCTACTAAAATAATTTCAAAGAAATAAAATATTCACGTAATACATTATACTACCTAAGTTTTAAAGGAAGCTAAAGCACTGATGGAACTGTTGGAAATCACTGACACGGCGCTTGCAAAGAGCATTTGTTAGAAGCATTAAGCAGCAAGCTTTTACAGGTGCACGGAGAATATTTTCAATACCCTAATTAGTTTGCATTCAACTAGCTAGCTTCAGTACTTTGAACACACTTTGCACATTTGAGGATTAGAAATTACCTTCCAAAAATGAGAGGACAAAGACCTCTTAATTCCAAAATCTTGAACAAAATCAGCTCATTTCATTGTTTACAAAATAACACTTTGGCTACTTTTAAATGCAAAAGTTTTCATAAACATTCTTCCTTTACCCAGGACGCTGCAACAATGAAAACAAATAAAGATTTTGTGCATTAGATAACCACCTTCATCTAACTGCAGTTTGACACAGTAAATAAGAAACATCCCATTCACCAATTTGCACCTCCATTAAAAAAGCCATGAAAACTTCTGCATAAATGAAAGCTAAGTTATGTAACTCGTAACAAAAGCACAGCAAAACACTAAATCCACCTGATTAGCAAAAGTACCAGTTTTACTAAAAAAAACCCACAACAATATTAATAGCAAATCAGAACGTTTTCATGGATTTCAACACGGTTATTTCAATTCTTTAAAAAGTGTGATTTTTGTATATCAAAAACAAAACAAAAATCAACTACTTAAACAAGGTTTTTTGCACGTTAATTTATATCATTTTCACTGCACTCTGTCCCAGGCCTAGCAGACATTTCTTCTAGTATTAGGTACTCAAAGGTGTAAATTAAGGTTTGAAAGACACCCTGACCTAATGCAGGACCTATATTCAATATTCAGAAACAGTTCAATACTTTTAAAAGAAAAAGATTTTAAGTAGGGCAGAAAAGGCATGCAGCAACTGACACACAGGTAATATCTCTATTTCTGGGTGCAAGTCACTGAAAAGCAATTGAAGTAAAACGCAAAGGTCATACCCACATCCTAAGGCGTTCTCCCTTTAAAGGTGAAGCACTAAGCACGAAACACGGTCATTTAAGAAAGCTGAACTACTCTATTTGTTCTATCAGCCAAACAGCAGATGAAGCGCTCCTACATTTTGGTATTCCAGAAAGACCATAACTTCTGTACTGCTGAATAAAAGAGGGTATTATTTATATTGTGATACCATATATTATAATTACTCGTACTGTGACAGTCCTGGGGTCCCAACTGCACCTAACAGCCTCCGCGCGCTAGGTGAGGGCATAACACACCTATAACCTCAGCACGAAGGCCAGATCCTGCAGACAGCTCTAACGCAGGGGACGCAGACCACCACCAGGCAGTAAAGCGATCGGGCTAGGGAAGGGTAACGGGAGGCAACGCACGCCCTAAGCAGCAAACAGATGAACGCTCAGAAGTCACACGCATGGCCAGACGGCCGGGCCGACTTTGGGTCGGCCTGCAAGTCTCCATGCTGCCCAGCACCGCGCATGGCAGACGTGCTCCAAGCTCTTTGATTTAACGGCAGTCTCTAAGCTCCCGATAGAGCGGGCAGGTCTGGAGGCGATACAAAACAGAACGGAGAGGGTCTTCACAGCAGGCATCCCTGCCCTCCCGGCTGCACGTCAGAGGCCTACTCAGTATGTAACGCTGGGACTCTGCYGGCATTTCCACTGAAAGAGAGAGATGTTGCATTAGCTGCTACRTATTCGTCTTTGCACTTGGGGAAATCAAATCAGCACTTCAAGAAAGCCAGGAGCCACTGAACAACACAAAGCACCTACAAATTGCACGCTCAAACTTTCAGGTGTTGGAATTGCTCCTTCTTCTGTCCTGATAATGCAGTGGTTCTTAATGAATTTTAACGCATATCAGATYGCCAAATATCCACTATTCATAAGCTTGAATTACTTTGCAACAGTCAATTTTGCAGCCTCTGTGCATCATTCGCAGTGATTCATATTAACACACCACAGATCTAAAACTCAGAAACAGAGGTCAATATTTAGGTATTACTGACAATAAGAAAAAACAGCCATATATTCTTTGGAATTCTTTTCAGTTTAGGTTTATCATTTAGTTCTAATTCAGCAAACATGAAAATGTGTACAATACCAAAATAAAACATTAAATTGTATCCAGACAACAGTAATCTTGAAGTAACTACATTTACAAGGAAGGAGAGAATAAGAGGGCAGCTACTACATATGGTTGCCTATCTTAATTGTTCCTATATAGTAAATTATCTTTATTTTCTGTATGTATTCAAAATTCATCTTTTTGTACTTCACTTCTAGACTCTGTACACAGCACTGCCCCACTTGCTCTCACTTCTGCAAGCAAGCTTTCCCAAAAAGTTCACTTTGGATATCAGAAAACTACAAGTCATCAGCAATTATCTTACACATCTCATGCAGAAGCTTCTTTCCAGTTCCTCCTTTGCAGCCCCTCTGGAATGTCAATAGTTGAGGATCACCAAATACTAAATCAAGACCACCGGTTTTTATCACAATCACAGAAGCATGAATCTCAAACAATAAYAGAAGGAGGACAAAGTTGTTCCTATTTGGTAGCAAGTAAAGAATCAATAACAACATAAAACACACATTATAGAAAATCTCAGAACCCTCCTTCTGAATTTAGGTTTCACTGTCTTAGGTACTTCAAAAATGTGAAGGACCCTGGAAAAAAATCAATACAACCCACAAGATACCAAGGTGCAGAAATCCAATTTTTTTTTTTAAATACAGTAAACTGTATGGTGGCAAACACTGACATAAGCCAAATAAGTCTTCATATGAGAAACCAAGTATGTTATAAATCTAGCTTTTCTAAACATGCTATCTATACCTTCAAATAGGGCATGTGGTGAAAAGAATGCATGCCAAAGAAACTATTTTCTAGCGGTCATTCAGGTTTTTCTCATTTCAAATAAAAAACTTTTATTAAACGAATATGATCTCTAAGGATTTAAACTTTTTTTTTTTTTTAAAAAGAGCTTTCTGAAAATTCGGTTTGTGCCAAACCCCACTGACTGGGGAAACCAAAAAAACAGGACAGCACCCTTTGATCAGCAAACACAACTCTGGCTGGTTTTGGAAGGACTTTACTTACAGTAAGTTTAGCTTCTTTAGATCACTGCRCCAAAGTCCCATTTTAAATTATTCCTGGTTTGGCAGAATGCTAATCTCCAATATCTCCAAGTCATCCCTTCTGCAAAGGGCTCAAGCTCAGACACTGGAGTCCCTAAGCAGAATGTGCATAAAAGCATCCAACAAGACCGGACTGGCACCTAATTGCCACTCTGGCTCCACCAGCTTGCTATCAGATTCACTTTTATTCAGTTCAGTGCTTGAGAAATTTCCAAACTAGGCAGAATGAATCTGCCAAAATCTGATGTACATCCACACCACAAGAACACTTACGGGACTGTTTCAAAGAATGGGATGTGATTTAGGAAAGCTAAAAAACCAACTCTTAAGAACACCAGGAGAAAATCCTTTTCTCCTAGGAGACCACTATGCCATGTAACAGAAAATCCTATTAAACAAAAATGATCAACTGCAAACAAAGATAATTTACTAAACAAAAATAGCTTGCAGTTAAGAGACAGTATAAATTACCATATGTGGAAAACTAATATGCTAGAAGAGTAGGGGACTTGTTGCCCGACAAAATAAAGTACCAAATGCAAAAAAGGTTACTGCTTACATTCTGATTTTAGCAACAGAAATGAAAAATAATCAAAAATTAAGACTRTAATTGCCAAAAGGAAGAAACACAGACAAACAACATATAAAAGGAATAATGGGGAAAAAAGATTAAAGGCACCCGCTATCACAAGAATAGAAATGAGATCTCTAGAAGCCCTGAAGGACTCCTTATGGAAGAGAAAAAGGGAAGCTAATCAAAACCGAGAATGCAATCACTATCAATTTGATCGTTTTGGCACAAAACCAGACTTACCACGGTTGGCAGAGAGAGGCAAAAGGAACAAAAGCAGGGGATGGGGAGGCACACTGCCTACGCCTCTTGCCTGTCCCGTGCTATACACATTCCCAGTGTGGGCAGCCTGCATCCAAACCCCCTTCAACCTGTTGGTCCAGCTGCAGTTACACCACTCGAACCCTTAATAGCTGCAGTGCGTCAGGAAAGCAATGACACCGGGGTGTAAATGTGTGACACGAGTTTATCGTCTTCTAAAGGATTTCCACTGATTTCACTGTTGACGGCTTCGGCCCTATGTCAGCATTATTCTTTCTTTATTCAGAGTGGAAAATACACTGTGACAAAAGAAAAAGCCTAAGTTTCACTGTACCTTTCAGGTTGGACCAGAGCACTTTTTGTTCTGTCCTTTCCCCTTGTCCTGCAAGGGACATTGCAGAGTTCTTTGGTTGCCTCCCTCAAAGATTATATTCCCAAAATATGGGCTGTTTAAACCTCCTGAATGCACATTTGACTTCTGCAAATGAAACAACAACAACAAAAAAAAATCCTTCCTTCTTTTTCTCTCTATATTGTATTTCATATGGGCTACGGTATGTAACAGTTTCTATACTACTTTTACTTACAAAACTTTAAACTCCCATAGAAGAAGGATCCTGTTTTATATTTCAATACTCTACCATAGGTATCTGGAATACAGTGTAAATGTTGTTTTGAAACAAACAAAAGTCCTATGTATTTCTACTCTCTTCCAAGATAATCAAAACCAGTAAGAAGCTCTAAGATGAGGACTTTCATTTCATTCATTCACCCCCTGCTTCTATTGACTCCTTAAATTCCCAAAGCCTTTGGAAAACCAAAAGAGCCCAAGGGTACAGACAGTGAGAGAGCACATTATTTTAGTAACCAGAAACTATGTATGACAGACCTGTCTAGTTTTATTTTCAGCACAACATAACTGTTAGTGGAAAGACTGTACTTTAACATTGACAGGAATGTAATGGAGAATTTTTTTTAACCTTATAGTTCTAGCAGGTCATAAAGATTGTATGATTATCCTCCTTGGACAGTAATTGGCAATAAGAATACATGCTCTTCTCATAGTTTTTGTTTCATTGATGAGTTGTGAGGAAAGAGAAATGCTGTTCAACCAACACGCTGTTTATTTAATATTCAGCTTTCTTGAACTGTTCTTCTGCAAAGCAGCAATGCTGATGATCAATTATTTTAGCAATCATAATTCAAGATGAAATTTTACACTATGTAAACACATTATCATGACCACCACATTATGTGTTTGAAAAATTCCAATTGCAGCAATCCATACAAATGAACATGCTGCATCAGGTTTACAGCAAAATTCTGGTCTAACTAGACACACAGGGTTTTCCAAAATGCTAATATGAATGAAGCACGTGGATACAACGAGTACTTTTCTGTATAGTAATCAAAACACAGCTCAAACATTCATACACTTGCTTTAACATTAAATGAAAAAGATTGATACTTGTCTCTAATGAGAGGTTATTTTAAATATTAGAGTCTACGTTTTAAAAATTACAATATCAAGTAAGTTAGAGAAATCAAGAGGGTGACTTATTTTTGTAGGAAAGCTTCCCGAAAACTTCATCAGGTTGACAGACAAGGAGAACTAAATTTTCAGAAGATGCTAGTAGATTTGAGGGAGCAATCTAAAACACCTTCACATTGACTAGGTGGCCTTCCACTTCCTGAAAAATGAGTCTACAAGGGTCACAATTTGAGCACTTAAAAACTTGGAAAATTCAGTTTCAACTTTTTATAAGAACACGATGAACAAGTAATTGGTGTATTTATAATATATTTATTGCATTACACTCTACTGATAAACTGTAACTTTTCAACACCACTTTTCACAGAAAAAAACTTACCAAATTGCTTGAATTTAATGTTGAAAAGAACATAAAAGGCTGAAGAAGTAAAAAGCTGAACAAGAAAAATGCAAGACCGTCGCTGAATGGGGTGGATGATTTAGAAACAGCAGACAGATAAGGCTGAGGCTCACGTCAGTGACTATTTGAGACAACCTGGCCCACGTTACCAGATGGGCTGCGTCCAAGGGTGCTGCGGAGGGAGCTGGCCAATGTCATAGTGAGGCCTCTATCATCTTTGAACGGTCACAGAGATTGAGGGGGTCCCTGACGACTGCAGAAAAGCAAATGTTGCATCCATTTTCAAAAAAGACCAGAAAGATAATTCAGACACCTACTTTGGTCCCTGAGAAAAATCATAGAGCGAGTCCTCTTGGAACATATTTTTGGGCACATAAAGAAAAAGGTGATTGGAAACACTCAGCACAGACTGACCAAGGGTAAATCGTGCCCTCTATGATAAAATAACCAGGAGAAGGGGAGAGCAGAAGAAACTATTTACCTCAACTTTAGCAAAGCTTTTGACACTGCCTCCCACAATATGAATGCGTCCAAGTTGCGATGTTATAGACTGGATGGGGGACAACCAGATGGGTAAAACACTGATTGGATGACTCGGCTCAAAGGGTAGTGGCTAATGTGGGCTGTACTCAACCCAGAGGTCAGTAACAAGTGGAGCAGTACTGCAGGGTCTATCCTGGGACCTGTCCCATTTAACATTTTTAATAATGACGTAGAGAAGGTGATGGAGTGTGCTCTCATCAAGTCTGCAGATGATACCCAACCAAAGGTACTAAATGATATGCCCTCGAGGGCAGGGCTGTCATCCAGAGGGACAGAAGCAGGCGGGAAGAATGGGCCAACAGCAATCTCACGGAAGTCCGTAAGGACAAATGAGGAGTCCTGCATTGGAGCAGGAAGAGCCCCTTGCAATGATATGGGCTGGGGACCGAATGGCTGGGGATCAGTTCTGCCGAAAAGGACCTGGGGGTCTGGGTAAACGACCAGCTCAACATGAGCCAGCAACGTTCTTTAATTGCTGCCATTCTTTGTCTTACAGTGGCTTATTCTGTCTGTTCACTGCCCCTTGAATATCTGACTTTGAAACCTTAACAACATTACTTTAGCAGCTCTTTTATGCAGTGAGGTAGCCTTGGTAGAGGGAATGACATCCACATGGACAGGTCCTGTAGAGTCACTAATAGCTATGAACTGATTCCAGAATGAGCACACTGTCCTCAAACAGAATGGATGCAGAGAGGCTTCAGGGAAGAACTGAAACCTGTGATTCCTCTGGCTGTAATTAAGCCACTGTTGGCACATTAAGGGACATACTCTACGATACATGCTGCAAGAATAAATACTATATTCACAAAAAGGTGTCATATGATGACTACAATGAGAATTCACACTCATTTGCCAAAGGAGTTCCTTGAATTTGTATTCAGGTCTGTTTCCTTATCAAGCACGTTAAAAATCAAGTAATTGCAAAGTCCCAGAAACGTAAGGTCACTGCTATTTGACTCTTCTTTAATTTCAGTACTTCGCACACAAAAACAAATTAAATTTATTTCAGCCTGCAAAAATTTGAATGCTTTAGAGACAGCAAATGTTCACATACATTTGGAAGAGCATACTGTTACAAAATACTGAAAAAAACGTATACTGGGCATATGCAATAGGCAGTTTGTGAATACATAATTGCCATTTCTAAACCAAAGCAAATCTATCCAAGAGGCATGTTCATATAAACACACTTTATATATATAGATATATATGTACACACACGCATATATAMACACACACACACTCTTAAAAAATTTTTTTAATCTAGAAGCACATTTTGAAAGCATTAAAAAAAAAAAAAAGGCACTGCGGCTGTGAAAAACGCTGCTTCACTTCCCCTAGACGCAAAGGGAACCCAACACACCCAGCCATAGTTTTACCAACAGCCCACACGCTCGCAGAAAGTTATCTTTTGGCGGGAAGCAGAACAACAGCTGCACAAAGAGAAAGTTAGAGGTTAAACTGTGAGCATCTGGAGCGAATAAAAAGAGGAAGGAAACTTTAAGTGCCTTCACAAGCTTAAACTACAGCCCTCCCTTCAACTTATCCCATCTCTCGGATATTCCAGGATACTTTGTAACATACCTAAGCAAACTAAACAAAGTGACAAATTCTAATTTTACAAACACATTACTTCTAAGTTTTATGTGAATAAAAATCAAGTTTAGAATTGTTAAAAGGAATACTTGTATGTACTTAAGCTTTCAACCACAACATGACATTAAAGGAGATTTAATTTGGGGGGAGGGGAGTATTTACAGTGTTTCTAGAATTCTGAAATACCTGCCAAATTCCTCTTTTCTCTTCAGCTAAATACCTGCTTAGTATAGAATTTCTTCCCACAGTAAAACTCTAATCTCCTAACATAAAAATCATAAACATTCACAAATTAAGGTTTCAAAAAAGAACCTTTAACATGCACCTGAGCAATACTTGGCAGATCACAGCACACACTATTAAGATAATGATCACTTTGGAATAAAAAAAGGTTAATTAAAGCAGATATTTGGAATATCAGCTGATATGCATTCCCCTTTTAAATCTGGCATGCACCACCATTCAGTTTTCACTGCTCTTGAATAAAAAGCACTCAACTAAACCTGCACAATCTGAAAGTCTACTCCCCAAATATTCAAGAAGCGAGACCAGTTTTGCTTCCTGGAGTCTCAATGTGCATTCCAGGGCTCCTTAGACTTTAAGCAAATGGAAATAAAAAACAATGGCATTCTTATTTTGACAGTGTTTTTATAAGCTTAGGAACTGTGATTCTACATCTTAATGCTCAAGTACATAAATATACAAGATGCAAAACAACAGTGTCACTCATTAAAAAAAACTGTACTTCATTTACTGCTCTTTATGCACGTATCTATGTATAGATCACAAATTTAACTCGGCTATATCTAAACTGTGCCAACTGTTACTGCATAGCACTTCTAAAACACGTCCTTTTCTGTCCATCCATACAACCAGAGTTCTTGTATAGACTTTTATTATCTTGTGCCTTAGCTTATGCTGGTCCTGGCAAAAAGCAAGCTTGCCCCACTCAGATCCATCTAGCATACTTCTGAAAAGAACATTACCTTTTATCTTGCCACATCTCTTTGTGTTCCTTCACCAGCTTCACTGTCTAATACCTCAAACACCTACCTAGCTTCCCTTTTAATAGCCWTAAAGGGCCTTTGCACTTTGCTTATCACTGATTCAGTATCAAAGAAATAACTTCTGCCACCTCCAAACAGCTAATCAGGCACTTGATATATTTTCAAACGAGCACCAGCATGCTTTCTCACATAGTCCTCATCATTAGAGGCACTCCCAAATTCACAGATCTCCTTTGAATCCCTTTTCAAAAAGTCTTCTTTTCCATGTAAGCTACAAAAACTGTGTTCAGTAGCTCCAGGTGAGGATTCTTCCATGAATATATATATATAATGGCTTTTTGAATTCACATAAACATTTAGCAGTATCATGTTTTGAGGCAAAAAATTCTGCAGTTTAATCACATACTCCAAGAAGAAATGCCTATTTTTGTTTATTTTGAATATCACTTTCTGGTTTCAGTGGATGCTTTCAGTCTTTGTGTTACAGAAAAAAAATAATCACCCTGCGTTGACCTTCACCATAATGCTCATGATTTTACAAACCTCTTCCATGATCTCACTCAACTGTTGTGGGGCTCCCTCCCAAACTGAAGACTCCTGGTCTGTTTAATAAAATTCTTCTGCTACTGATTCATATTGTAGAGAAAACCTTTCTTTTCTTTCAGTAGTGAACCTGAGCAGGCATTTTTCTCTTTAGCAAGATGGGCTTCCAGAATTGTTCTACCTGAAGGACACAAGATGCTGAGTCCAATGAAAAGCACACAAGCAAAAGCGTCAGTGCTCCACATCACCCAACGCAGTCRAAGGGGAAGGACAGCAAGGGAAACTGATGACTGTCCCATCTCCGCTCAGCTGCTATGGCTATTCAATCTCTGCACCTAGTCTTACTACCATAAAAAAAGGATTAGTCTCTCTCTCTCAAGGGCTGAACTTTACTGGGGATGAAGACAGCTGTGACGAACCAGAAACTTGCACGGAAGCCACAGACTTGGTTCCTCTGCACTTCAGTACGAAGCGTATACATAACATACTACATATATATGTGCGTATGTGTATATGTATGTATAAAAACAAAACAGCTGTTGTTAGAGCTTGATTTGCCTCCTAGTTCAATTCCTCATTCTGCAACTGCAGAAAAAAAGTGATCAAATTCCTGCTATAAGCAGCAAAAGCGAATGGCTGTTTAAGAAAGTTCAACGTGCACGCTTCCATTAATTCAYTAAACAAGTGACTTCCCCATGACATCCACAGCACAGCAGTAAGATCCTAATGAATTCATATTTTTAACTTCAAGTCAGGAAATCCATTTTCAGTACAGATTTGAAGCGAAGAACCCAAATTAATGAGATTCTCTAGCATTGGTTTTGCTTTCCTTTAAGTGCAAACCTGTGAGAACTTTGGTAGAAAGACTGAAAGGTTTTATGGTTTCACTGCTCTATGGTTAAATAATTTTATACCTTTCTCTGAGATGTCTCGCATCTGTTTAAAGAACTACTGCTTATTGAGTCACAGATATTTCCGAACCACTAGCCACAATCGACCACTGTTATTTTTCACTCTCCAAAAGAAGCAAGATAATCATTAACCATAGCATAAGGAAAAAAAAAATCCATGCTGCCTAAGTTAACATTGCAAATCCAATGAAAATAATCACTTCAAAAATTTTAAAATCATTCAAATAATTTTATCTTTGATGTGTCCCATAGTTTCTCTTACTACTCTTAGCCATTTTTTCATGTTTCTCTTAACAAGGCCTGCACGAAATGACCTAGTTTATTTGTACTCCTCCCAAACTGTGAAGTAAAATGTGTTAACATAAACCAAATGGCCCCAGTCAATTTGAAACAAGCTTTTACCCTGCCAGCTACTTCCTCCCTTGCCATCCCAGTCTACTGCCTCGACACTTTCCAGCCATTTTTTCCTCCTAAGCCTTTGCTGCTCTCTCCTCGTCCTCAGATCTTGCCACCCAGCATGCTGGATACCTCTCTGCTTTTTCCCTGGGCTGTTGCCACTTTCTTCTTCCTCCCAGGCCAAGCTTGGCAACACTTGGCAGTTTGGGTTCCATTTTGCAACATGTTGATCCTCACCTCGAATGTCACCACATGTCACAGCGCGGAGATCAGGAGCTCAAGCTGCTGGGAGGCCAAGGACTGCTTAACAACTGCACGGTAGCGGCTGCGTCCTCCCGTTTAAATGAGCGTAATTTACTTCGCAGCAACCTGCAATCAGCCAGTTACGGCAGCCCAGCAGACACCAGCAGTTAACACCGTTGCCTCCGACCGCACACCTGGAGAGAACTATCGAATCCTCTGGGCATGGCAAGGCCTAACTTGCATTTAGGATCGAATCTCTGAGGAGTGGCAGACACATCRACTATCCCGTTGCTAAAGGAGAAAAACTTCCACAGGAGACAAAGTTTCAAGCACTGATCTAGCAGAGGTAGGTGTCAGTGCAATCCTCGGCATATGGCATTAATCAGGTTACTATTTTCATCTCTGCTAAAGCAGTATCTATTGTAAGGTAACAGTTCAAAAACTGCGTAATACAGCGGGGAGGGAGGGGAAAAAAGAGACAACTAACAACAGCAAGCAAAAGGCTTTTAGAACTTTTGCACTGTCGTGTCTTTGTTCTGCTATTCTTAAAAAAATAAAATAAAACAACCCTGCAATAAGCTGCCTGGAGCAAGCTGTATTTGAGTTTCCTCTAGTTTAATGACTATTTCCTCACTCCAGAGGCATACCTAAAATTGCCAAAGGCCATGTAAGAGCAAACAAGCACCTCTGGTAGTTATGAGGGAGAATATTCAGTGAACACTCACCCATTCAGTACAAAGCTGAACGACAGATTGCAAAGTGTCAACGGGAGATCCAAAGAGCAGATCGCACAGAGCTGCACGAGTCTGCCATTCACACAAAACAATTTTTGTTTCTTTAAAATTACCACAACTGTGCACTCGTATGTCAGAAGCTCACTTCTAAACACATCGTGAAGTTTGTTTCTACATTAAGCAAACTCTCCTCTCACGTCTCCTCAAATTCGATAGAAGTTGTTTCAGCTGTTCTGAACTTCAGAGGACACCACATGCATCTGCAGGAGTCTGAAGTCTTAGATGCTATGTTCATAGATYACAAACATGCAAAGAATATAGTGAAACTATTTCTAGTGAACACGACCCAAAAGTTGCGAGTGTGAACTACATCTCACCTAGCACCCTAACGAATAACGCATTGAATCCACAGCAGTGACTGGCTCACCGGAGGAGGACTGCAGGGACAAACTTCAACATGCTTTTCCTTCTACATCTGAAGCACAGACCAGCTTGTGAAGGATACTAGAGAAATGTGATGTCTTACTCTAATACTGGCTAACAGGGATGCTTCTCTCCTCACACTGTGCACAACAATAATTTGAACTTCCTACAAACGTTGTTCCTTGTAGTGCAAGATTTTTGCCAACTCCATCGCCTCTTCCCCTTCTCCCTGCAACCACTCTAAGGATTCCAGCTGAACTGAGTTAAGTGCTCTTTCAACAAAATGTAAAGTGCCACACAATACAAATGTACCATCCAAGACAGAGTGGGGAGCTGGTACCAAATGATTAAAAAAAAAATGGGGGGGGGGGTAGCTTTGATCTGGCTTATACCATGTTTAATCAGACACTCTCTCTCCTCCCAAAGGCAACATCAAGTCGTGTTCTTGCTAATTTCTTGGAAATAAGATAGTCAAAAGCATACTGCCAACTGATCCATTAGCATACAGATGCAGTGCTAATGAACACAGAACCCTGACCTAAGTCTAGTTTTACTTTATTTTTCAGGTAGTTTAGGTTACTTTATCTAGAGTCTTTATAAAAGACTAAGACAGGAAAGAGTGAAAGAGAATGCAGAGATTAACATATGTTCCTTACAGACAAGACTCATTTCCAGGTGGCCACGTACTAAGGATAACTATTGCAGAAATTCTGAACCGCAGTATATAGATTTGTGGTTCTTCAGTACCTGCCCTGGGAAACTATAGAGCTGTCCGCAGCTGTTGCTCAGGATAACGAGCAAAATACCAAAATCTCCTACTGCCACTCAAAGCCTATCATTTCCAGTAACAAGCTCAACAAAATGCTGCAAAGTCATCACTGATCAAGAACATGTCCTGCCTAATATCCTACCATATGCGCTGCACAAGAAAAGCCAGAACCAGAAGTCACAAGCAAGTAAAACTAATTCAAATCCCCTCCACATGGATACAAAGCTGTGTGTGCTGGAACGCACAGGGAAGTTTCAGAATCTTTCCCAATTACCACCCTTCTCTGTTCCAACTGCTCTGCCCGCTAGCCTTTTCTTAACTCTTGGGGTGAACTGCCAAAAAGAGACATAATTGAAAATTATAATTAACAAGCCCATGATATAGGAGGAGAAGCCTGGTCTCAATCAGTACTGAATTCTTGTAACCTTGCTGACTAAGAAAGGAAGATAAATCTCATTTTGAATGTTCCAGCATAAGGTAAATAACTGACACCATTCAGCACGGCCTCCTGAGTTTTTCTTTCACTAGCAGGTTCCAAAAAATGCACTTTCTAAATGAATTAAAAAAAATAAAGGGACGTACTAAGTAATAGGAGCTCCAGCTGACGTGGTAGTTGACCAGGCTAACACCTAATCATAGTACAGGTTCTGAATCTGTCTGCAGTTCCAGGCAGCTTGTTCCCTGCTTTTCAGAGGAAGGCCACCGAAAGCAATACTCCTTTGTACAGAAGTACAACTCTGACCACATGTTCTATGAAGGAGCACAATTATAGCGTGCCTAGGTCTGAAACTAGAAATACAAATGACAATAGACTGCTATGATGAATATATACATCAACTACAAAGCTCCAGAGATTCTATCCCACACACACATGAACACACACACTTATTCTAACCTCAGATAAACTGAAGCATTATGCTGTGACCATCAATACCACTATTTAATTGGTGGGGGCTACTGTTGAATAATGCAACAGTAGGTCCCAAAAAGGATTCCACTGATTCCATTTGTTGCCTTAAATTTTGACTGTTATGCCCTGCTCAGCAAGGATGAGGACAACCAGAGAGCCTCCAAAGCACTAAACAAAAGTCATCGCCCCTAACTTACAGTCTCCAGAAACATGGAAACAGACTCCTCTACAAGAACAACTCTTATATATTGTCTGAAACGCTGACAAACGGGCAACCAATCTCACACACTGACTTTCAGACATGGAAGATTATTCTACAGAAATCCAATAGGCGACATACAGCAGTGAAACTACAGTATGACCTGTGTACCCAGGTTACCCACTGACATCTAGCAATTAATCTGGTGGATTAATGTAAGCACATATTCCTGAAGCTCTCAATAATTTTCATGAAACCATTAAGTGTTTGGGTTTTTTTTCCTCAACTGAGTCCACTGTGAGCAAATACCTGCTGAGAACTTACCTTTCCCTTCCTACTCTGAAACCATGGGCACTTTGTGTTAAGTCCTGAACCATTCTGCTCAAAAAAGAAAAAGAAAAACACAAAAGAAAAAAAACGGCTAAATGGACACACCCACTGCAATCCAAAAGGACAAAAAGTTATTTCCTTCAATTGTGGTGTAGAGATAAGGCACGAGCAAGAAAACACTCAAATACAGTTTAGTTTAATGAAAGTGAAATACTTCTCATATCCTCCAGCCATAATCCCCAAAAGATCAACCTTCACAGGCTTTGTTGGATAATTTCTCACTCCAGAGCTATCCCCAAAGCCAATTCAGTTCTTCCCATGAGCTATTTTCCCTTCAGTGATACTTACCCTCTCCCTACTTAAAATCTGTATCAACTTGTATTTCTGTCAATTCCAGCCTGACCTGTTCACAAAAATATATGAAACTGTCTCTTTATTAGATCTGTCTACAGCCACCCAAAACATTACAAGATTTTTTCCCAGTAAAGGCTGAGATCAAAGCCAGTCACACCATCAGAATGAACAGAGACCTCAAGGAAGTCAATACAAGATGGGACTTCTCAGGCTGTGAAATACACCTCATCACCATGAGCAGCAAATGAAAAGAGAAGTCCTTTCTCCTCTGGGAGACGCTCATTTTCATAAGAAGCGAAGTATGATTTTGAAAGATCAACTGTTCTAAGTCACAAACAGATCTACACTTCAATATCTAAAATGATTAATATCAGCAGAGGATAAGACATATTATTCTGGGCCCCAGAAGACATAGGGATATCAGGAAATTGGACCTGAAGATATCCAAGAAGGGCACAGAGCTGGCTATAGTTTAATATCTGACCTAGTATCATGGTCCAAGAGAGCCTTCCTTACGTCTCTGTGTACCAGTATCTGAATAAGAGTTCCCTGAATAATTCAAATTCCATCCAGCTGCTCTGATTTTTGATTCTTCTTCACTGAACACAGAGGATCAAAGCTGTAGCCCTGCCCAATACAGAACAGACGGTTAATAAGTTTTCTGATCTGAGGAGAGTTACAGATTTAAACCATCTGACGCCTTAAATCTAGCAGGAATCTCTTCATATGAGTAGTCTCTGCAGAGCAGTACATTTCATTTTCTAGATATGCTTTAATTCTCGTGAGAGCCCAGCAGTATTACTAGAAAGATAGTTTAGCTCACATCCCCAACACAAATGGTCACTCTGATTACTTGACCCAAGTTGACACTAAGCTTAACACTGAACAGAGTGAAAGCAGGACACAGGCAAACATAGCTAAGTACCATTAAGACTCCACTTAGGCAGACTGATGAGAGGCCRGTATTTTAATTACATTACACATTATTTCCATAGTATTTAAATAATTATTTGCTTATAATTTATTTCAATAATTTGCATGCCAATCATAGGAGTTGGGACATTTTATAAAAATGTAAAATAACACTTCACACAAAACAATTTCATAGGAATCTTTCACTGAATTAGTTATAAGTCAATATAATGAACTACAAAATAAAAATTACCCCATAAATAATGAAGTCCATCTGTCTTCCTATGTCATCTCCATTCCAGTAATCATACTGGTTTGTGAATAATCTCTACAGTTCAAATTAAACAGAACACAACTATMTCAATTACACGCAGACACACACATAAAAACAGCATCTGTGTACACAAAACATCAAAACAGATATTCTGACCATAGTCATTAAGTCACCAAATTTTCTGATATGTTTGGACAGTCTTCAAAACATTATGGTTTTTTCTACCTCAAAATACACATCATAAAAATATTTTTTAAAAATTAATGAAAAAGATCAAGCTAGCATGACTCAGGAACTATTAAAATTTTTGTCCTGCTCAACCTGCTTAGGCTATCCTCAAAACAATGGAGTTTTATAGTGAAAAGTTATCATAATATACTTAAAAAAAAAAAACATACCTAGAGTACTGTGAAAATGTAGAAATAGGTGGATCATTCACAAAAACACTATTTACGGTATTAGACTTGAAGAAAGCTGAATCCGCTCAGTTGGGAATGGGTTGGGGAGCTGTTTGTTAAAATGGAAACAGATCAAGAATGGGTTTTTATTGAGAAAGGCTGAAACCAGAGAAAGAAGTGACAGGTGTTGAGTAACCACTACTGCTGTTATAATCAATTATATGCTCAGACAGTAATTAGGAGTTTGAATGAAGACAGTGAAGCATTATTTTACCATTTTTGCTAAACAAACCAAAAATCAGGAATATAATTTCATGAAATGAGAAATAGGTGGTGATCAACAGAACAATATGCAAATTTCAAAAGACAAATATAGCAGAAAAAAATCTAGCAATATAAAATCAGGACAAGACATGARAACATGAGAGAGAGAGAAAGGGTTAGGTACATCTAAGTGAGGGTAAGAAAAGCAAAGGGGTGATAAGAATAAGAATGGTATCAAGTAGTTTGAAGAACAGCTAATGTAATTTGTAAATTTCCCATAATTTCAGTTGACTCGGATATTAAAAAGAAAAACGCTGGCATTTATTTCTGAAACTACAGTAAATGGTATTTTCATCTTCTCTTCTTCTTTTGCCCTGATTGGTAAAAACAGTACATGAACACACTGAACAAAATACGGGACATTACATCATTTAGGACACCAGTGACCAATTACGATGGCAGATTTTTCTGACCGTATTTTCCTATGAAAGTAGTTGCATAAAGTTCTTCAGTGTATCGGGATTTTATCTCCTTATGTTTGTTTTAAGCGCATGACAGAATAGACATGTCTACTGAAATCCCCACATCTGGCAATTAATTACTCTTTTACTTTATGTATTTAAATCCAGAATATGGCTTGGTTCCTTAGTAGCTTAGAACTTAACTATACAAAAGGAGCTAATGGTTTTTAAACAAACTTTACTGAGATGTGTTTACTATATCAAAAAACATCACTGTATCATAAGCATTAACTGGTCTTTCAAGAACAAATTCTGCAGATGTGTAAGGTAAAGATGGAAAAAACCTTTGTTATTTGGGAGTTCTACAACTGACCCAACAGCACAGGGAGCTCTGCACTCAATCCGGACAACACTTACTTTGCAGATACGTCTCTCTCTACTGCCAAAGCAATACGCCCACCACTACTACAGTCACTCCAAAAAAAAAAAAAAAAAAAAAAAAAAAAAAAAAAAATAAAATAAAAAAAAAAAAAAAAAAAAAAAAAAAAAAAGGTCAAAGAATAATTAATTTCCAGATGCTAGAAAGATGCAAGAATTTCAGTGGACATGTCTATTTTGTCATGCCCTTAAAACAAGTATAAGGAGATAAAAATCCCAATATATTGGATAATGTTATGCAACAACTTTCTAATGAAAATATAGTCAGAAAACTCTCCCATCATCTGATTTCTGTTGATCATTTGATTTTCCTTTGCTTCTACCCATTATTCCAATACCTTCCTTCCTAGCTACAGGATTTATTAACTTGAGCAAAAGGGATCTCAGTATTTCTACTAAAGCAATACTCAGCATGTCTAGCATCTGTATTTATACAACTCTAGAACTGGTAGTAAACATGATTTTTGTATTGCCATACTACTTTTTTTTCTTTTTTTTTTTTTTTAAATGAGACATCATTCCTTGCCTCTGCTTAACAAGAATTATGTTGGCCACAACTAAGTCCTTATCCCAGATTATTACACCACATAACAAGAGTTTGGAAGGCTGAATGGAAACTTCCCGTTACACATGAAGGAATGCTTAATGACTAAGGATTGTCATTATTCTCCCTGTGTCTGTGGCCAGCAGGGCTACTCAAACATATAAAGGAAGGTATTTAAAGGGAAGGAGATGCCTGAGAAGGCATTAAGTGTAAATGCTCGGACTTCAGTGCTTATTTCCATGCAGATCTGAAGAATCCAACCATAGTGACTTTCACAGCACTGTGCCAAAGGCATTTGTTAAAGACCGAGTGTGTGGTTCCTAGATGATGTCAGATGGCTGGGCAGCTAGCCAACTTCCTATGGAAGTGATCTCAATAATGCTGAAGTTCAATTAAATTATATTTATCATATGATTAATTATGTAAGGAGCCAGCAGCTTGCATAGGTATCCTTGTATTTTTGAATCTAAATAAAAAAAATTTTTTGAAAATACAAAGGAGATAGATTGAGGTAAACAGAAATCGTATTTAAATTTAATGCTTCTTCTAAAATCACTTATTTCAAAAAGGAACAGATGTTAGCCAAGATGAATTCCATCCTTGCTCAACTGGGACTTAGTTTATGATGCAAAGCAGAATATTTTCTCACCTGCAACTTTGCAATTGTTCCATACCCATAATTATATTCTAAATGTAAAGCCTTGCCCTTCTACTCATGCTTCATAATAGGTTCTCACTGCCCCAAGGCGTCCCATTAACATTCACAAAATTTGTTCATTTTTCCCTTTGAAACCTTTCCTTTAAAACTTTCCTCTTCCGTGACGTACAAAAAACTCCATCCAACCAAACAAAAAGCCAAACAAATTTGAAAACAGTTATACTACAGTGCACTGAAATGACCATTTCTCTAAATAGACAATGTAATCTCAGTATTTCAATGCACACTTTCATCTCTCTGTATCCATTCACCTATGGCCTCCATTTTTTATTGAAGTTAGAACTTCACTGATGTGGGAACTAACTTTTTTGCTGTCTTGTACAGAATCAAGCACCACTAAGTCCTGCCTGTTTGCTGCAATACAAACAACAACCAGCACCACATCAGGTGGCAATGTTTTGTAAAGCACTTCAGTTCATAAAATAGTTGATTGTACGTAAACAGAAATAGGAAATTGGTGAAATTCCTACCTTGTTAAGAAAGGGCACTGAATTAAGGTATTCATACAAGCAGTGCTCTGAGCATTAGCGACTAACACACTCCAAGATATGTTTTGAGAGACAGAAGAGAAAGAAACACAATTAATGTAACTCCTCCCCTTCCTCTACGTTCTTGCAGCTCAGTTCTTCCCTCCTGGTCCTCAAAGAGGAAACATGCATTTGCAACACCTCAGTTCAGACTTCAGATTCTGGTAGAGTGTTTCCAAGGTCTTTGCTGTCCTTTCTGATCATCTCTGTCTTTTAAGTAACAGTTCAGAAGTTCAGTCACAAACAACAGAAAAATGAGAGTAGAAAAGGCTGTCTTGCAGCAGTGATTTCAGGATTCACTGTATGTCTGAATGACTATAATAACCATAACCTAGCCTAAGAGTGAGGTTTGTTCCTTCTCCTAGCAATTCCAAAACTTTTCCACAGAAATCACGACTTTGTTTCTGTAATTTAAACTTGGACAGTTCTTTTAAAATGGAAATGGAACAGACAAAATTAATAAGTCTTTTCCTCTGTGATATTTTCTCTATTGGACATGTCTGCAGTAGTGTTACTCACTCATCAGTATAAAGAGAAAGTATATCGTGCAAAGCGYTCAAAAGCATTCTGAAGTTTTGGAGAAAACGAACTGAAAGTGTACATCAAAGTGATGAATGCATTAAGTCAGAGTTCTTTGTTATACCAGTCAATGCTTAAGAATCTCAATCCTTTTATCTTCATTAAAAAATGTTCTGTCATAATTTGCTATGTAGTTTCATAAATGTTAGATGAATATTAACACATTTTATTTTAAAGTTTAGTTTATTCTTCTATCTTTAAGCATTTGATTATGTACCAATTAGAGACATTTTGTTATTTAAAGCTTCCTAATAATATTACACACAAGCCCACTACATTAAATGGTTTGCTAGGCTGGACAGTCAGTCTATCACATTAGAAATGCTAGAATTAAAGGTTGCCTATGTCAAACTCGAGTTTTACAGACGAAAGAGCAGGAAAAAAAAAAAAATCCATCCCTGACACGAAGGTCACATCTTTGCCAAGCTTCTCATAGGTCTTCTAAAACAGGCGAGAAAAAGATTTTCCAGAAAAATTTTTAACAGGTAAAAGGCTTACTAGTTTTCCTTGACCTCACGATCACAACGGCTGACCTATTCCAGCTAAATTTATTTGGCAAAAAGGGGAAACTACTTCACACAGACATTATCACAAAATATTTCAGCCTATTTATAAAGAATTAAATAAAATCCAGTTTCCCAAGCTTAGCTGTTGTTGCAAAGCTTCTCCCCATTGCAACCACGTTTCCATTGGGATCATAACCCTAAATAATCACATAAACAACTGAATTTCGGTGAGGGCCGTTGACCCCATTTGTAACTCTGATCTCATTCAGAGTCACAACCGTTCATGAGGGAAGCCCCATCACAAGGGAGAGCTGGACAACCTTAAACGCAGCAGACTCTGCCATTCCCGCTTAAAATACCAAGGCTTCAATTTAATACATGGAAAAAAAGACTATTTTCAAGTTTTGTCAATGACTGCTAAGATTTGGCACAAATTAAAGTCCCAAACAAAAGCAAACCCCCAAAGGGCTGGAATCAAGACCTATACCTCACGCTGGCTTTCACCATGGTGAAATGCCAGCTGAGACAATCCCTATTTTGGCAAATTCTAATACAAACCACTAGTTGAGCCTATCTTCAATCAATTGTAATTATTTTGGTGTTGCCAACACTTGTGCATGGAGTGACTCATACATACATTTATAGTATGATTTTCTGATAAGTTAGTGTAAGTAATCTCTATATAGTTGAGCCATCTGTTATAATAAATACGAAATGATAGGACCTCACAGAATACCATGTTATGAAAATACGACACCACATCCAAATATGGTGCTTTTAGAGTCATTCTTGACTAAATAGGACATTAAGAAAAATAGGCCATGCATATAGYCTACGAATCCTTAGATGCCTCACAGCACAGAAAACCACAAATGATGCTTCATAGGTAAACACAGAACAGTTTGTTTATAATCAATTTATTTTGCTAATTCATATTTTCCTTTTGACATATTTTGGAACAGTAGTTACACAGCAGGAAGATTATGTAATTTTAGCAACTCACAACCACACAGGTACAGTCTTCTTAGGATGAGGCTTAAGGTTCGTGCACAGACCTAACTCTGCCTTCTACATACATACACGACATAATGTGACTATCGTGATAAATATAAAGTCACACACTAAATTGCAAATTAGGGATTTACATTACTCTTCACTTGACCCAGGAGAAAGCATGCTACACAATGTTCTATCTGTGATTATTTTTCTTCCCCCCTCCCCCCATTTCATTTCCATAATGGTTCAGAATTTATTTTGCAGACTTTTTATACCATCTCCTCTCTCTCTCTCTCTAAGGTATGTAAATAATTTAGTCAACAGTAATGCATTATACAATTTATTTTCAGCCAACAGCACAGCCCTCGTTAGGTGCAATTCATGGGAAGAAGCAGTTAATTATGATAATTCATCTGCAGACCTAGGTGAGCAATTTCACTGTTATTCTGCTATGCTACTTAATATGCACATGCTGGATAAGAACAGTTAAATGGCAACTTCCAGAAATGACATCTGAAGCCCTGATTCTATAATGAGCTCTGAACCCAAGCTTTAATGCACAACTACAGTAAACAGTGCTTCTGGGAGGAGGAGGAGTTGATTTACACAAAACAACTTGCAAGATCAGGATTTAAGGTAGTCTACTGAATAGACCTCTACAAAAATCCTAGAAATAATTCTATGCTATTATGTTGCACTATTTGTGGAATGGTACATGATCATATAATTAGAGATCATATAGTACATTCACACAAAGAATACGTTAGGGCTTGCTGGGGAAGTGGGGGGAGCTCTTTTTAACAGAAAATTACATTATCTGGAAACTCAGAGCTAATCCCAACAACTCAGAACAGCTACCAAAGTGAGCTTTTCCTTCACAAACTTTAGAGGAATGCATTTTCAGGTCTGATTTCTGCCTGAAGAATTAGGCCCACCAAACATCACCAGCTGAGGTTTTCAGTCATTAAGTCTAAACAAAATACTTTAGGAAAATAATCCAAAATGTGTGTCAATATTAAAAAAAAAAAAAAAAGTCATTTCTAAACCACGGCTCTATAATTGCAAAGACTGAGAACAAAGATAACATTTGGTACAAAACCAGCACTGAACAAGTTAAAGTGCTTTCRACAGGTTCAAGAAAAATATAATTGATTTAGAAGCCAAATCACAGGAAGGCAATAAGTGAAGAGCAGGTATCAACTATATACACACAAGTTTAGCAGTTTCACTGGAGAATCGCTGTGCTGGAGTGTATAMCAGTTAATCCTTCTCTTCAGGGGAAGGCTCCAGCCTCTTAGCCTATTAACCCGGTCTAGACGCTGTCCTGACTGTCCTCCCAGGGACACTTCCTTCGGAGCAGTTCAGGTAGCACGAGCTTCAGCAACCTGACCTAACACCAAGTTCCTTGGACATCTTGGCACATATCTTTCAGCAGCTTTGAAAGAAATTGCCTTGATCTGGGGGCTCTTTTTCACTGCACCTTGCCTCAACCCCTCTGAAGCCAACCTGCAGACTTCAACAACTGACTTCAGATGCTGTATGCTCCTCAAAGTTACGTAAGCTGGATCATCTAGAAGGCCGGCCTTCTGCCAAATCTCAAGCCTCCTGAGTGAAGCATGTTTAAATAGTGCAAAAATCACAGAAGCCCTGCTCACTTTGGAAAACGTGGCCAACTSAGCTAGGCATGTATCTTCAGGGCTTTGGTATCTACACTGCTCACCTTCATGTGTAAACCTAGCCTAGAAAGCTGCAACTCCCCCAAATAAAAACCATAATAACTTTAAATGATTGCTACCTTAATGATTTAAGGCAGAGAATTTTTATATAAGCACACTGTAGGCCTCGGCAGAGCGCAGGTCCAAGATGCACATGCACAAACAGCATTCAGATACTTTTAATTTTAACCTTATACACTTTGATATAGCTGCAGGACTGAAGCATTAGTGCTCTCTAGCTTGTTTATGACTGACTACATATGCTAGAGTGTGTTTTTACCAAAACTCATGACTAAAATAAAAAACTGTGTTCAAACTGCACAAAACTTCATAAACCAAATAAACAGCATATTGCAAATGTTTAGGTCTTCCAAGCAAAGGCTACTTCCTTAACAAATTTCAACACATAAACTGTCAATAAAACATTTCAGACATTGAAACAAATGACGGATCAGAAAATGCTACCCATTGTCATCATTTTAAACAGTTCATTTTTCTGTTCTCCTGAAATATGCACGGCACTCAGATTTTAACTAAACAAATGTATATATCCATAACTATTTAAAGCAAAAAATCTGAAATGTGAAATGTAAATCTTTCAGCTTAACTCAAGACTAGAAAACTTTCAGCCCCCAAATGAGTTTCACAGAGCCCTAATGCATCTGAAAATGGCTTACTTGCTAAACATGACATTGCAAATGCTGAAATAAAGGGAAATCCTTTCCCAACACACACACACACTCTAATATTTTTCTTTCCTGAAGGCTGGATCATTTCCAGAGAACCTGAATTGATTTCAACAGAGTGATAATTTATTTCTTGCAAAGAACACATAGATTGCCTCAAAAAGAATACGAGAAAATGGTCCAACTAAGGGCTTCACTGAGCTCTCTTAAAAATATCCAAGGATCACACTTAAAAGTAATTTTTTTTAACAATTAAGGCTTGCCTACACCAACAGTTATATCTGCTGAAAATGGATTACACTAAACAGGAATAAAGCACTTTCATTCTGGAGTCATTCCAAAAAAAAAAAAAAAAAAAGTGAATGCACTGTAAATTCACTCTTCTAACTTCAAGCCCTGCTAACTATCAAGTGTGAATACATTCCTATAAAGTTTAAAGGATTTATTAAAGTGCTAGAGGGATTTTTCTTTTTAAATTAACCAAAGTGTACTCCTCAGTGTAAAGTAAAAATAAGCGACAAGCCACACACATAAGCTGTAAATTATTTTAAAGTACGATTTAAGATAGCAAAAAAGCAAACTTCTTTAAGTACTATTCCCAAACTGAAGAGATTTCCCCAAATTTAAAAAAAAAAATTGCAAGCAGAGATAGTCATTAGTATCACAAGTAGCCCAACTGTGCACACGTGGCAGCGCTCTCTGATTCTGATTTGTCTTTTGAAGACCACCTAAACCTCTGGTGAAAACTCTCACAAGACAGCAGTGTCCTGTATTAGGGACTGCACATCTTGTGCGAGCGTTTCTCATGACAAGACCTGCAACGTGCTGTCTACCCGGGGCTTGCAAATCTGACGGGCAAGGAAAATACCACTGGTTCTCAGTAAAGGGCGTTCTAAACATTCTCACACAAGCTTGTAAATTAGCTTAACTGTATAAATTTATAAACAAAAGTCACTCTATTAAGTTATTAAAGAAGAACTGACTAAGTGGGATTGTAACCACATGGCAAAGATCATGTCACCATTTAAGTCTGTTTTATATATGAGTAAATCCAAGCAGTCAAGACACTATGACAGATACAGAAAGGTTCATGTCACAGTGGCTTAACTATTTACTGGCCCACTGCGGTCAACTAACATTTTGCCTGATTGCAAAGCTAATATAAGTTCATAGTTCACCCTTACCTATTTTAGGTTCATTCTTATGACAAATTAGTTTACTGCCCTCTTAATGGTGACTGCAAATGTTTGTGGATTTATGTTTTAAACTGGTTCAAAAACCACTTGCATTTTAATACCCTCCAAAAACAGTAGTAGTTTTTAATGTAAATCCTTCCAGAGATGTTGTTTGTAGAACCATCCTATAAACCACCGTACCAGCATGACTCTGGAGTCAAACTGCGGCACAGGACAGAAACTTTCTTCTGTAGCTTTAGTTCTAGGTTTCCGTTCCACTGATAGCAAAGCCAGCTTAAAGGGTTCCAGCATCCTGACTCCCATCTCCTCAGCTGCGACAAACTGTTTGCATAGCCCTACTCTAAAACTGATCTGTGAAGTGGCTCCACTAAAAAGGTGGAGCTTTTTTTTTCCCCCTCTTCAAAAAAGCTACTGAGGGCTGAAGAAGCAAGTGCAGGAATCTATTAAAACTTCATATAAGGTTGCAGTTCCACATTACTAAGGACACAAGCATGCTTAACTTTATGAACCAAGTAGCCTAATTTTAACATGATTATTCATCGTGTACGAGTATTATCAGCAACTATCTCTGAAGTGAAGAGCCATGTTGGACCGGCCAACATAAAAGAAAATAATCCTCTTGGACAAAAAAAAAAAAAAGCACAAAACCTAAGAACACAAAAGAAACAATTGCCTAAACTACAAACTTCAAGTAAGCAGAGCTTGAAAAAAAAAACTAAAGCTACTTTACACTTCCATGCAGCCTTCCATCTGAAGATCTCTGTGCACTGAACTGATCGCAAAAAACTCTTGTGAAATATTAAATCACTGTTGCATGAGTAAATTTTTTAACCCATTTGCTAAGGTCTTACAGTAGCAGAAATAGTGGATAATCCCGACACTAGCTTTCTATCCTAACTAGAAGTCAATACACCATTATCTGGATAGAAAACCTTCAGTGCAGTAAAAAAAAATTAAGATATAGTACATGTATAATAGTCAAACTAGAAAAGCAAAATTTGGGGGAATTCTATGGAGTTCTGCTGTAGATATCCAAAAGCCTATGAAGATTTAGAGAGAGAATTTATAAGTTAAGAAGAGGAATTAATTAGAAGATAATTCCGTAGTTCCCTTTCTTCAAGCAGTTCCTATGAAGAGGCTGTCCAGACAAACAGCAGTAACGCTCAAAAGTTTGAAAACCTTAAACAGTATCTCACAAAGACCTCCAAAAACCTGCCATTCATTCTGTAYTGAAATTAAAGCAATACTTTAGAGGTCGTCTGTAAGCCACCAAAACTGAGAAAGTCTTCTAATATCAGAGGGTAGCTAGACGCAGGCATGACATTGTCAACGTGCAGCCAAAAGAGCTATGATGGTTTATACCAACTTAAGTGTCATTGCATATTGCAGCATCCTGGTAATACCCAATATGGAGCTCTGACAATTCAAGATCATTTTGGTAAAGGCTACTGTATTGGTATAAAATATCCTACTAGCATCAGTTTCTGGAGAAGAAAAAGGACCCTATTCTCATCGAAAATTACAAACTAGCAGGAATAAAAAAATTATTCTAAGAATTCAAAATATTGAATCGGACGATGAGCTACATTGCCATTATTAAGATCTGCTAAAAACAACAACATAATAAAATCATTGTAGGCAGAGAAGACTAATCTTTTTGCTCTTCTTTAGGCAAAACTCTCAGCAATTTCAACGGGATTCTCCCCCAGATATGGCTAGATGATCCACAGGCTCCACAAGCCAAACTGCTGCCTGGAGCAAGTCTCTTTATTGCACACATCTTAGTTACACTATATACATCCTGATTATAGGAGCTTTTAAATAGGAAGAGCAATTTAGAAGTGATCCATGAAACTGTGACTTCAGGAGGAATGAGGTTCACTATTATCATCTCAAGGGTCAACAGCTTTGTGATAAAGGACTTACGTTTGAAAGACTTTCAAGCAAAAAACTTTTACTGACTTTCTCCAAAGCATATCTTGTGTTCTCTCAGTCCCAAACACATTTATTTCAGAGGCAGAATACAAGTCTATTATCCATAGGTTTAGCTGGACAACAAGGTAGGAGAGTTTCTGATGCTTTAACCTCTTCCATTTATTTTCTTAGGTTCTGGACAACAATGTACCAAATAAAAATGGTGATTAAATACCAAGTGACAGCAACACCACATATTATGCAGTTTCTAGATTAATTTAAAATGTAAGCTCTTTCAAGACTGTCTTTCAACTCTGAAGTCACAATTCTGCAAACTCATCTGTGCCAGGACAAAGGAGTCCGTCCACGCATATCAGCTTGCAGTATCAAAGCTATATTTGTTCACCTAGAACAATGGGGCATGTGACTTGTCAACACTACCCACAATAAAAACAATAAGATAAGGCTGTGACTGAATTCACGATGACTGACTTTGCTTTTGTTAATTTTAAGWCACAATGTCAATAAAATGTATTGTATAAAATCTCTTATTTTAAAAAGCATAAAGCCAACCTCCACTGAGGTTTTCATTTCAGTCTTCTTCAGCTTCCCACACTCTTACTAAACATTCACGCCAACTCCCCCCCTAAAGTCTCCCTTTGACTTCATCAAGAGCTGGATCAATGTTTCACGCCTGAAGCCAAGATTATTTTTATCAAATAAAGGCACTGCCAAAATCTGTCAACTCTGTTTCCTTTCCTGTGTAACTGTCCCAACTATCCCTCCCTCCACACACCAGACACACGCAGGCACCTCTCACCTCTCTACATGTTCTCCTCCTGTCAGTGGCACAAGATGCAAAACGAAACTTACTCATGATTCTGGCAGGTTTCACTTTGCCACAGAATAGCGTGACACCGTCCAAATTTGTAGTGAGAGAGAGCAGCCTAATTCCCACTGATTCAGTAGGGCTACATAAGATCAGGTCACACATATAAGCTGAGCTGAAAATAGAATGCAGTGACATTTGGGGAAGAAAACAGAGAAAACCAGGAAAACAGAGAAACAAAAATGTTACAACAAAATGAGGAAAAGGCACTAATTTGGTTTAAAGAACTGACAGGAGAACAGACAGGGAGAACACAAAAATAAGTCCAAAATAACAAAAGGAAAAAGAAAGCAAAGAAAAATGAAAACCAAAAGGGGAGTTTACAAAAACAAATGAAGGTTTAGGGAAAGGACTATAATGAAATGATGCAGCTCTGGTAATAGTGACAAAACTTCCAGGTCTATTAAGTTAATTTGCTACATTCACGTTAGAGCAAACACAAGGAAGCACAACCAATCAGAGGAAAGGGCAAGACTATACTGCCTATATATATATAAAATATACTATACTGGAAGGGGCAATTTTAAAAAGAAAAAAGAGCAGTACGGTCTTGCACCACTTGTGTTTAAATAGGCAGGTAGCTTTTGGGGTTATTTTAATAATGCCGAACAGCAGTAGGCCTAATAGCACTCTTGCATTCTAAAAGAGCAGTTGAAAGCTTTCAGCATTAACATTAATGCAAGTGAAATCTCATTACTTTTATCTCTGAAAATGTATTTGTAAAAACAGTATGCTTCTTGCTTTTCACTTTGAAAAAAACTCCATTCCACTTCCATTCCACAAGTGGGTAGTTAGACACTGCAACTGGGAAAGTGGGAAGCATGTTAAGAGATACACGCACAAATAGAATTTTAAATATTCTAACACTGTAAAGGCAGCTTTTGGAGCTCCTTAGCAATGTCCAAAATATGCGAGCCTTGATTTTAGCAGTCTTGGTAAATTAAAACAACAGAGAATCTCAGCCTATATAATGGAACTACTATTAATTGGAGTCTGGTGCAGTAGTTCACATACCAGCTGAGTCTCCGGTATGAAGTTGTTAATAGTGTCAAAGGATTAGTCAGAATATCAAAAATGTTTTTCCTGGCTACTTCAGTAAATTCTAATCCCTTTATCTTTCATCCATTTTTTAAAATTCTTCTTATCATTTCTTTCAATATAAAAACACTATCTTTAAAAGTCTAATTTTGTTCCCCAGTACACACAGGCAACCAATATTCCCCTACCACATGATCACAACTGTGGTTAGATGAGGCCTAGGGATAATGAGAGGACACTGATGAGAATATTCAGTTGGATGCTTTAGACAACCAGTCCAAACCCACAGAAAGTAGAAGGTTCATTTTTAGGATATAAGCAATGCCCATCCATTTTACCAGAAAGTAATATATCTGGGTTATATCTGGGTTAGGAGTTTCTTTCTTTCTTTTTTTTTTCCTGCCTCAAATGAGATAGACTCCTACAACTTAATTTCTAATTCATTTTCTGTGTACTATATCTATTATAAGAAAGAACCTTACAAAGGCCCTCGATGAACTAGCAATAAGTAATCCATATCAAAGTAACCTTGCATGTGTAGACAGTACAGGAACCAACTAACATGGACTTTGCCAACAGTAAGATAAACACACTGATATTTCTAATGTAATCAAAGGCCATTCAGAATCTGCTGTGGAAGACTTYAACAAAAATGCAAAGCATTTTTCATACAACTCAACCACTTGAGACAAATATTTACTATAATGGTGAAAACTGTTAAAAGAAAGTGACTTTACATTAATCAGCTATATTTAGATATCCAGTTCTGCTACCACAGTAAGCTCACCTGAATAGTTTCTTAGTATTTTTTTTTTTTAGCTTTTATGGCAATTTAACCTACTGAAGTTACATATTTCTAGGTTTTTTCATCTTAGTGCTAGAAATATACAATACGAACAAGAAATACCAAACTGAGGAAATTTAGTTGTGTTTCTGAAATAAAGTGAGAATCAGGTACCACGTATACATCAGCTAAACATTCAAATTACACAGCGAGCATGGACTCTGCTTCTCTAAACCACAGATCTGCTGCATTAGCTATGGGAAACAGCTAATCTGTTGCTACACAGTATATGATTTTAGCACAATTTATTTGCTGTCAACATTAATAGATGGTTTGACAACATTGTTCTTCATTCCCCTTTATCCATGCCTACATAATTTTGCTTTAAAATATATTTAAAAGTACTAAATATGAACAAATGCAACCCCAAAGTGATATATGTTATAGATTCACAAATATCATCATGGCAAAATCCATATTTTTGCAAAGCACTTTCCAATTAAAATTTATTACTAGGAGTCTTTATTTAGGAATGTATGTTTGTGTTAATATCTAAGCAAGAATTTCTGCAATAGAGAAGAATGTTGACATCCATACAAAAATTAGCTATGATTCATTGTTTAATAGTTGTCTTCTCTTTACAGAACACCGCAGACTGAAGGACATATTGCCAAACTGAAAGCACCAATACTTCCGTTAACCTAATATAGGACAAATAAATATACTTCAACAGCTTCTAAATCTTGCATGTCCTACTTTTTTGACCCAGATCTCTTGCTGTTTCCCCCTTAGGCCTATGCAATATCAAAAATATTTTTCCCACAAATTTGGACACAGCCGAAAAGAGGAAAAGYTCTCATCATTTTTGTGAGCCAAAGAGACCTGGAAGCGTGGTCAGCAAACAGACTCATCTTAGTTAGGATCAACAGATATTTTAATGTAAAAATCATCAAACATACTTAACACTCTCTCAACTGCTGAAACCAACAGCAAAAAAATCTCATTTGTTCCAAAAGGACTGTAAGTTAGACCCATGTCAATGATAAATGAAAAGAATTTTTTGATCCTTTTTATTACTATTTTTACAAGGCAAAAATATATTTTCAGAAGTCATGCTTACACTCAAGCATTAATCAGCCTGTCCAAAAACAGGGAAAAGCTATAAAACTTGCTATTTCTCCTCCCAGCCAGCCTAGACAAGTTCTTCCAGGAAATCAAGCTGTCTCTTCTTTGCCTGATACTTTTAGGGAACCATCAGGGGATTGAAATTCACCTCACGTGTGCCTGCAATCAGAAGAATTCCTAGCTCAGAGTTTGCTGGTGACAGGTCACCCATGTGAAGAGCCTGAACTTTTAACACTGTGTTAATGTGGAAGGGATGTAACTTTTAGGATAGGTTACATTTAGGGCTCTAAACCTTGACAATTTCTGCGGTTTTGGCACTGGGCACAGTATTTAGCACTACATTTTCATGAGTAGTAAATATTTGACCCTTAACTCATAACCTTGGAAAAATACTCCAGAAATACACTGTACAGAAATCTTTTCTGTGTGCTCTATAGTCAAAGCTTTTGCCAGCAGCCATGTAACTGCATATAGAGTAGGAAAGTTTCCAGAGTCAGTTTCAGAGTTCTAATTCATAAAAATCTACAAACCCTGTGATGTCAGTGGGGTTCAATGGCAGCCTTAAATGAAGCTGGGGAAGTGATTAAATCATTCTCCAAAGCCACCAACGGGTTAAAAGGAGCGCTAACATCTGCTGCAAAGACAGCTGCTTGCCCACCTTGCCAGGTTGGCAAAACTATTGCGCTGCTTGGGGGAGTGGGACCAGGGGGAAGCCTAATACTCAGCTAAATCAGACCGACCAAAATTTCTAGTAAGAACTTCTAGTAATGCAACTCCAGGTATCTGAGATAACACTTCAAAATGTTTGCATATGGTAGATGGGTTGTATAGAGTGTCTCTGTAACACCAGTAAAAGAGAGACTGAACTGAACCTTAGAACATAAAAGAAAAAAAAAACTGGATGTTCTCTGAATGATTCTGATTTTTTTTACTGCTAGACATCACTAATAAACAAGATTGCCCCTTTGCAACATGGAGACTAAGAATCACAACAGCATAGTATACACAAGTCAGAGTACGCTGCATTGCCTTTTACTAATACTATTCCCTGCAAGAAACAGAAACTACAGTCTAAGAGGAGTTTGCAAAAGGCAGCAAACTACACTTAAGACTTGATTTTTAGAAATGCTAAGCACACGCAGTGACTGCCAACTTCAAATGCAATTGTGGGGACTCAGCAACTTTATAAATACCACTGTATCAATATTTTACTTTACAAATGTAGATGCCAGTTTGTATTCTTAAAAAGAGTCATATTTGCACCAAGCAGAACGACAATACGCATTCAACTTGCCACTATCCACTCCTACACCACACCTTGCTTCTGAAATTCAGAGCTGTGCGAGGTGTACACAGCACACTGAAAGACCATGTGCAGACAACACCTGAACCAGCTCAAGTGCAGCCAGGTTGACACACCCTCTCCTGCTACTTTTCCCAAAGAAAGGATCTATTAGTCTGAACAGGATACTATGTCTAGATGTGCTGCTTCCGGTATTCAAGCTAACTTGTTTAAAAGTAACCTTAGTATTTCTACATAGCACTGTATTATGCCCCCAGCACGTACATTCAAAGACTCGAGACAGGACGCTTAAAGACACTCCATATATTGGCAGACACAATTATGCAAAACTCCTCCTAATCACTCCTGAAATAAGTTCTTTCAGTAGGTTTTTCAGAAAGTTACACAAATTCATCAAGCATTTTTAGTATTATTTCTACAAGTATTTTCACAGCTCTTTTGAGAAATCAGCCCCGCAAAAAAAGGGGGGGAGGGGGAGGCAGGGAAAGAGCTGCAACATCAGCAATTTCACTTCTTGGCTGGCCAAGCCAATTGGATGCTATGCACCAACCACTGTGTACCTTCTCCCACTCAGTTACACATCCTCTGCCTTGGAATGACTGCTTATTGCTTATCGCAGAAGAATTTTAAGGTTCCTTAGTGATATAAAAAGGAGTCTAAGGGATGTCACAGGAACCTATGTGGTACTAGTATTCATAATCAACGTTTTAGAGGATATGTTGAAATACAGTTCTACAGATCTTTCAGAAACAAAAAGACCTCAACTTCTGGCCCTCTGTGACCATTAAAACTCCATGGCATCTTGTATAAACGATTTCAGTCTCATTTTCATTATGAGAAGAAAGAAAAGGGCCTTCTCATCTTGAATTTAGTAACACAAGACAGACCCTGAAGAGGAGAGGACAGTTCATAGGTTTCACGCAAACTGGCATAGTGATTTTTAGATTAGGTTTCTTTGGGGTTTTTTTACTCAACCTATCAACTCTCATTAATTGACAACTATCAGCTGCCTTGTCTTCACCTTTTTTTTTTTTTAACCTCAAGTTAGCTAATTCAATTTTGTGAAGTTAAAAAGAAAAAAAATTTTTTTAAGCCAATATATCCCCCTACAGTTTCATCTGAAAGAAGGTATTTATTATTCCTCATTTCATTGTCATACTTCATCGCAGAGGAAACCAATTATGAGATGAATAAAGCAGTCTCCATCTACTTTGCTTGGGATCACTGGATGAACCTTTTCCTAGTAAAGTCATTCTTTTCATTATGCTACTTTACAGAAATTAAGACCATTAAATTCACACTGTAACACTAAGAAAGCTGCATATATTGGGGATAGGGATACCTAAATCAATAGCAGGAACACAGGAAATAATATTTCTTCATCACCTATTAATTTGAAGATATTTTAATCAATGCTGCAACGCAACTCAAATACACTGAAAAGAGCTATTAATCACCTGCCTTCTAATGAAAACCTTCTGATACTTCTTCACCCCAAAACATTTAAATTTATATTAAAAAATTAACACACAATAAGTGTATCTCTCACTTTTCTGTGTTTGTATACACACATACATATACATACAGTTTCACTTCTCTCCTCCCCCACAGTTACTCGTATGAGCAGATGTTTATGAGTTAGGACTTTAAATACAGTTGTTATATCCTGTACTGGGTGTGTGCACAACAAACACGCTAAGGAAGACCAGTAGTCTAGTATCACATGTCAGTAGCACAATCCCCAATATAAGCAATACAAATTATATTATAAATTATTAGGTGTTTCAAGATGATATGCTACTTCAATATCACAGTAGCGCACTGTCGACATGCAATACAGTCTTGTAGTCCACCTCGTCCTTGCCTTCCACTCCAAAGTGGGAAATGTACCACTTCTATGATTTCCCTATCTCAGTTTGGAAGGGGAAAAACTGGTGGGAGCCTTGTGTCTCTTTCTCCTCCCCTTGCCAGCAGCGTCATCTCCAGCAAAGCGTCAGAATTCACACATGCATCACAATCTTGAGTAGTTATGGGTCCAGAAAGGAATTGCGGGGGGGGAAGACACACACACCAAGCAAGCAAAAGCTTGGGTGGGGAGAAGGGGCAGAGGGGGAGAAGTAATGGATCCCCTTTTGGGACTCCAGACAAGCAAGGTAACAGGGTTAGTGAAGGAAAGGTGCGTTGCTTGCCACYGCCTCAGTTTTCCCCAGAATGTTTAGTAGCATTGTGATACCAAAAAAGCATCAGTATCTTGAGAGATTCAGATCCTATTGCCCATCACTAACACAAAACACACTTACTTCTGTGAGCAACTTCAGACATCTGTAGAGCTTATTCAACTAAACTAGACTACTGACGTTCATGAAATTGTGTGTGTTTCTTTACGGGACTTCCTGACTTCTGCATGATTCTATCCTTGTAGGATGTGGGTCTTAATTGCCACTACAAAATTTATAACAGCAAACACATTCTGACTCAGATGAGAACTCCATGTTAAATTAAATTCCATAAGCAAAATCAAGTTAGGTAAAATAACTCAGTTTGCTTTACATTATTTGGATCTGTTCTTCCTAACTGAAAAATATTACCTGAAAACAACATTATAAGCAATTTTGACCACTCCCCCCCCCCAATCCATCCAGATTCTCTTTATGCTTAGAGCTGTAAAACTTTTTAGCATCAGACTCTCATGATGGGAAAAAAGACTATGAAGCACTGTTGTTGGGTACTTAGCACTTGTATGATGCCTTACAACTTCAAAGCACTATACAAACATCAATAATTACCATATATAGAGTAAAAATGAAAGAAGTATTTGAAAAGAAAAAAAAAAAAAGAAGTCTCATAACTACCTGTTTGAAGGAGGAGAAAAAAAAAAACCCTTAAGCAACAGATTCTGACTGTAACTATTGCATTCTTTATGCTATGCACATCCATCATGGCTAGGCACATTTAAATGAACAAAAATCATAAACCCTTGTACAGTCATTTAAAAAAAATCTAAAAGCCAAACCCCAAGTCCTCTCATATATTTAAATTACATTTCCTTCCCCTTTCCCTTCCCTCATGGAGTGAAAACCAAATATTTTGCAGGTGTTCTCAATGATAGTTTGGGAGGCATGCCACCAAGTTCCCAAGACACAATTACACATGAAGCCTGTTTTCATGGAGACAAATCCACATTCCCTTAACTATGAAAACTTAAGACAGTGACAGTACACAGTCTCAGGTGATCTAAGATAAATAACACAATACTTTGCTACTCCATTAGATCTTAACCAAAAACAAAAAAATCACAAAAAGAAATCACAGAAAAGTTTGCTACTATCATTTACACAGCACCAACTGCGCACTAAGCACGATCACTTTAACAGTACAGCTCTTTTGTATTTTTGGCTAAAAGAAAAAACCCTCAGACCCTTATCCACAAACACTTATCCATTCGCTTAACTTCAAGGACATACATTAAAAGTTTGCAGGATGAGTCCTAAATTGAAATGTATTCTTCAAAGACTGCTAACATAAATGCGTCCAAAGTAAGGCCAAATCAAGCATGAGCCTCATGGCGACAAACCTCAAAGTTGCCTGGCTTAGAGTACAACAAGGGCCCAAAACTGCCAATATTTCTAAAAGTTCAGGTACAAGTCAAAATTCAAACACAATTTTTGCAAATGGTGCCTTCTCTTTCAAGGGGGCACAAACTAAAGCTCCAGTGAGTATCCAAATGGTAGAGATCACCAACAACAGTGAACCTTGTTAATATGCTTAACATTATCAGACATCTATTTTAATACCGCAGGACAGTAAAGACAGTCAGACTGAGCCCAGAATTTTTTTTATGTGACAAAGACTTAATTCTCCTGATCATGCCTCTCTGTCTCTCACGCTTTAATAATAAAGGAGGAATATGTTTGGTGAGCTCTTCCATAAAGCAGTTAAGAACTTGATTTACACAGACAGGAAAATAAGGAAGTTGAGCACACTGGAGAGTAGTAAAAACTTCACTAGCAAACTTCACTTTCCTACACAGCAACCTACAAACCAAGCTTTCTTAAAAACTCACGTGTAATCTGCAGCAACAAGCCTCTACCATAAAGCACAGATAAAGTTTTTTGTTTCCTTTTTAGAGTATAAAGCAAAGATAAGTAAGAGTAGACTTTTATTCAGTCAAGTTGCCTTAAAAGGAAATTTGGTGATGAAAGATTAAATTCACCTGGAACAACATGATAAATTTAACCCTTTAAGAGGTACAATAACAATAATAATAAACCACCTATTTTTTTCTAATACAAGGCATAAATATAACACTTATCAGAAAAGGTATATGCATTAACTCCGTAAGACTTTCTAAAAGACGCAAGGTACAATTTGCAACCAGGATTTTTGATATTAGTAAATTCAGAAAGGCACTGCTCTCTTAAACGTGGAAAAGCTTATTTTCCAAAACCTGGGCCCACGTTTTGCCTTCACAGGCGGCCCTCACCCTGTCACAGCACATTATATCATGTTCCACCCAGAACTTCGGAGGAAACTGATAAACAATAACTTTGCCACTTCACTGCTTAAAAAATATATATAATAATAATAATAATAAATATAAACCATGCTCCCCCATCCAAGACTGCCTTCTCGACGGCAGTTAACAGAAAGGAAACACATCCCTCCTGAGCTCCCAATGCAACGGAGACACAGTTCAAAGAAAGGAAATGAAAAAATCACCCGGAGGAAAGTGGACACGGCGCCCGCCCCTCCCCCCGCCAGCATGAGTTCAGGCACAAGCACATTTTCTGCCCAAGCTTTCTTAGCAATGTACCTTATAAACAACGACCGTAAACCGGGTGCAGAATAAATACAGCTCTAGGGTCACACTTCAGGTGGCTTTTCTAGTCTCTCTCCTTTTTTTTCCGTCTTCCCCCCCCCTTTTTTTTTCACCCAGAAGAAGTAAATATGCACGGAGGGGGAAGGGAGAAGGAGTCTTCTTTACACAAATCAGGCTAAAAATAGGTTATAAAGCAGCCTGCCTCATGATGGCTTCTTTATTTAATTTGCTGCCAATTCTTTTTTGCCTTAAATCCTTTAAAACCCAGTGGGGGAGCGGAGGGCAGCGATGGGAAGGTGGGGGGGAAGGGAAAGAAGGAGGAGGGGGGGTGCCAAAAACATGCCCCCCCCCCACCAGCTCTGAGCAAAGGTGGGAGAAATTCAACCCGAATCACCGCTCCCCCCCCCCCATCACCACCCTCCCCAGGAAAGAAAAGAAAAGAAAAAAGCACATTAAAAGGGGGCCAAGTTGAAAAATGCATGTTACACTTGTGCCCATCCCCCACGCGGCTCCTCCAACTGCCACAGACACAAACAGAGCTCCCTCCCCCACCCGGCGCGTCCCCGCAGCCCTCCCAGCCCCCCTTCCCCCCAAAAAGCCTCCTCAGCCCCCCCTGGAAGCACTTTATTCGGCCCAGGAGAGGTTTCTGGTGCAAAACACCCCAGTCCTTACCTTGCAATTGATGGCTGAGTGGCTGCTCCCCCCCCTTCCTTTGGAATGGAGGCAAAAAAGAAATTCACCCTTGTTTTTCTCTCCTCCTTTTTTTTTTATACAGCTCGGTATATATATACACGCATATGTGTGTCTGTGTGTGTATATATATATATACACATATATGTATGTATAATATTTTTTTAGCTGAGGTGTCCACACCAAGAGGAGGAAAAAAAAAACAGGAAAAAAAAACAGAAGGAGGAAGAAAAAAAATAACCACCAAATACTGCTGTGATATTCAATTATATCCCAAGCCAGAGACTGGGGGGGGAGGGGGAGGGTGGGGAAAGAAGGGGGGGGGATTAGAGATTAAGTCCCAAGGAAGGAGGAAAAAAAGTAATATCTGTGTGTGTGTGTGATTTAGATTGAAGAGGAATTGAGGCAGAATGTAAAAGCTGTTACTAAGGGAAGGAGCCAAACGGTTCAGAGCAGCCAACGGCTCTCAGACACTCAGCACTGGGGAGAGGGGTGGCCAGCCACACAGAAATGAGGGAGCGAGAGAAAGAGCCAGCGAGGGAAGGGAGCGGCGAGGCGCCGAGAGGAGGAGCGGGGCCGGCCCGCCGCCGCCGCCGC